>NC_041384.1:185954146-185991224 GCF_002162155.2 Triticum dicoccoides | reverse complement strand
CTAAGTTTAAAAAATCCTACCGAGTGGTGAGCAACCCTCACACTCGGGGGCTTAGCTGCAGTCCAGTACTCGCCTAAGCTTGAAAAATCCTACCGAGTGGTGAGCAACCCTCACACTCAGGGGCTTAGCTGCAGTCCAGTACTCACCTAAGTTTGAAAAATCCTACCGAGTGGTGAGCAACCCTCACACTCGGGGGCTTAGCTGCAGTCCAGTACTCGCCTAAGTTTGAAAAATCCTACCAAGTGGTGAGAAACCCTCACAGTCGGGGGCTTAGCTACAGTTCAGTACTTGCCTAAGTTTGAAAATCCTGCCGAGTGGTGAGCAATCCTCTCACTCAGAGGCTTAGCTGCAGTCCAGCACTCATCTAAGTTTGAAACACATCCCTATCCGCAAGGAGGACGAGGTGCAGGTTGACTGGGTCCTCCTCTTCAGAGCTGCATCTCAAGAACAAAGACTATTCCGAGTGAAGAACAAGTTCCACTCAAAGGCAAACACAAGCATATGCAGAGATAAACCAAGTTCAGATAAATCCTAAGGTTCCAGACCACGGATTAAAAGTATTCGGGCATCAAGCCCGAAGGAGTTTAATGGTTACAAAATCACTCGGCATTCCGAGGCAAATTTAAGGTGAGGCATAAAGTTTGTTCACTCCGCAGGAGGAGGGCTAGCAGGCTCGACGAACTCGTCCAGGTCGATTCCGTCAGCAATCCGAGTGGCAACAGCGATAAAGGTTTCCATGAAAGATTGGAAGTCGTGCCTCTTGGTATTGGCAACCTAGATCACCGCCAACTTCTCTTCTTGCGCTTCCTTATAGTGGACACGAACTAGGGACAGAGCCACATCAGCGCCACATCGAGCAGAAGACTTCTTCCATTCTTGCACTCAACCAGGAACCTCATTAAGTCGAGTCATCAGAGACTCTAGGTCGTTCTGGAGCGTCGCCCTTGGCCAGAGCGCTTTGTCAATTTGCGACACCGCGACTTTCAGTCGAGCTAGATAGTCGATGACACCAGCGACACGGGATTCCAGTCGGAGCACGTTCATAGCAGCTTTGTCCTTTACAGGAGAGAGGATGGGGGTCCAAGCTTGTCTCAACTCGCTCAGTTTCTTCCTCGAAGTTCTGGCAAAATTTTGCACACATAATACAACGACGAGTCAATGGTTATATATCAAGTCGATAGCAACAAGCCAGTCGGACAAAGAAGAGCACCTTCAAGCATGATGAACAGCTTCTTGGCAAGGCCTCCTAGATAGTCCTCCAGATCGTCCCGCTTGCGAGTAGTGCCTTCCATCTTTCCAGTCAGGTTCTTCTTGTCCTTCTTCAGACGAGTCGCCTCCTTGTTGGCTTCATCAAGGGAAGTTTTCAGCTTAGCATTCTCTTCCTCCAGCTTGCCGACTAAAGCCAGCTTCTGTTCAACGAGTGCAGTTTTCTCATCAGCTGTTTTCTATGCGGCTGCAAGGTCTTGATCCTTCTTCGCTAGAGCTTGGTTCAGGGTCTCTGAAATAAATAATGCTCGGTTCATAAAAAGCAAATAACATCCGGTTCAGAAACACATCAGTCGACAAGTTTTCTCTTACCGGTGGCTTCATCCTTGGCCTTCTGTAGATTTGTCTTGGCCAGCTCCAGATCGAGGTTGAGCTGAGTCTACTTCTTCTCCAGGTCGACAAAACGAGCTCCAAGTTCACAAGATTTCTGTAATCAAAAGATAGTCAATCGACAGATGGAAAGATTGGTTACTTCAGAGCGATGGTCTGATAAATTCAACAAGTTATAAGACTACTGCTGAATCAAACATCCAACAGTAGTCTCGGGGACTACACCCAGTGGATGCACTTAGCGTGCCCCCACCAGACCAGTTTCCACTCGATGTGGTCTGTCCAGGCCGAGTGTAAAAAAGAGAGGCAAGTTGTTCTCAGACCGTAGCCGACTGCCCGCAGTCGACCATGATCTCTAGGACTACACCCAGTGGGTTTACTTAGCATGCCCCCACTGGTTCAGGTTCCACTCGACCCGGTCCGTCCAGGCCAAGTGGAAAGTTCAGATTCTCAGACCACAGTCGACTGCCCGCAGTCAACTATGGCCTCGAGGACTACACCCAATGGGTGCACTCAGCGTGCCCCCCATTAGTTCAAAGATCCAATCGACACAACCTAGTCAACTCAAGATACAAATTTGCTCAGTGACAAGTCAAAAACACCCAGTGGGTGTACAAATGTGAAATGCAGACGGATGAAAAGATTCTTCAAGAAAAGTTTTCAAGTAGCATATCCTAACAGAATAAGCGACAAGCTGAAGAGTTAGTCGGTGATCAACCAACCTGGACGTTACTCTGAAGAGCTGAGCTGGCGTCATAAGTTGCTTGACTGGCTTCCCGAACCATATTCATCTGCTCCATCATGATGCCCGCCTGGCGTATAGCTTCCTTAGCAGCGCCCACTTGGTCCTCTGGGACGTGATGGGCAGCAAAGAGTGAAGACAGTTCGGCTAGAGTCTGCGTAGTCAACGCTGAAGGCTGAGCACTTGTCAATGGTACGGCAAAAGTAACAGAAGTCCGATTTGCATTGCCACCCTCCTGGATTGCCGTTTCCGTCGCCGACGTAGACTGAGGCATTTTACCAGTCGGCGCCTTCCTGTTTCTTCTCCCCTGGGGCCTCACTGGCACATCCTCGTCGTCATCGGGAAGATCAATGACATTGGGAGGGGCTGCAAAAAGAATCAATCACGAGAATTTAATCGACCGATAAAACGACCGAGTAAATGAGGACAGGATTACGAGAGTTGTACCCGGGTTGGAGGTGTCTGCATCTTCCATTTCTTCATCTTCATTTATGTAAGCGGAAGTCCTGGAGGTAGCAGCACTGCAAATTTCAAGATTCAGTCGGTCATGTCTATCATGGTGGGTCGACCAAAACTCGATTTGTACTAAACCAAGGAATCAGGTCCAACTATTACCCGGAAACAGTGGGAATGGCCACTTTGATCTTGGGCAAGGCCTTCTGCGGTTTTGACGGTGCAACTTTTGGTTGCTTCGGTGCCTTCTCAGTCGGCGCTGGAGAAGACGTCCGAGGGTGCTTTGACGACTTCCCGGTCTGCATGGTGACTCTGTCGCGGATGCTTGCCGGGTCATGAGTGTGCTTGGATCGCCTTTCCTTACGGGGAGGTGAGTCGACCTCTTCTTCATCACTCGAGTCATAACTCTCCTCGTCCTCCTCTTCATCAGAGTGCCACTCGCCGCTCTCGCCTCCGCTTGCCTCCCCCTCTGGATCCTGCTCCTGCTCCCCGTTGGGCATCGAGTACATCTCGGTAAGGGCTTGAAAGACAACAAGCAAAACAAAAAATCAGTTAGTTGACAACAAGCAGTTACATGATAAATCAAGAAAACACTCGGCAATTTAGAGTTGGACCTTGTCTGGTTCATACGAGTTGTCGAGTGGAGGGACTCTCCTAGACCCCCTGGGGTTATCTTTGTTGCCAGTGATACCCCTCAACCACTTCTCCACCGTATCCTCGTCGACCTCTTCCGGGTGGATCCGAGTGGAATCATCAATGCCCGAATACATCCACATCGGATGGTCACGAGCTTGAAGCGGCTGAATGCGTCGCCCGAGGAAGACCTCCAACAGATCCATGCCGGTCACGCCATCACGGACGAGCTAGACCACTTGCTCGACCAGCACCTTCACCTCTTCTTTCTCCTCCGGGGCACTTTCAAGGCGGAGGGATTCTCGACTCGAGCCATGGAAAAGGGGGGAAGTCCAGTCGATTGACCTGGAGTCGGCTGGTCTTTGCAATAGAACCAGGTCGACTGCCACCCTCAGACTGACTCGGGAAGGATCATGGCTGGGAAAGTGCTTTTACCTCTCATTTGAATCCCAAGACCCCCACACATCTGGATCACTTGCGTCCTCTCATCACTCAGATTGGCCTTCTTGACCGACTGAGAATGACACGTGAAAATGTGCTTGAAGAGGCCCCAGTGTGGTCGACAACCCAAGTAATTCTCGCACATGGACACGAAGGCAGCAAGGTACACGATGGTGTTGGTGGGAAAGTGGTGGAGTTGTGCTCCAAAGAAGTTCAAGAAAGCTCAGAGAAAGGATGGGGAAGCAAAGAAAACCCGCGGTCGACATGAGTAGCGAGGAGAACGCACTCACCCTCCTACAGCCGCGGTTCGGCCTCGCCCTCCGGGAGCCGCGCTGATTCATGGGGGATCAGTCCCCCCTCGGCCAAATCGTTGATATCGTCCTGACGAATCATCGACTAAATCCAACCGCGCGGCAGGCCGGACCTCGATGAAGAGCCGCCCTGGCTGGACTTCTTCCCCTTCGCTTTCGCCGTCGCCTTCTTCGCGTGCTCCAAGGCCACCGTCTTATCCTTCCCCATTGTAGCGGGCGGAGCTCGAATAGAGTGGCGGCGCCGGGAGCAGAGGTGGATGTGGTGGAGAAAACAGAGGAGAAAGAGGAAGAATGGGAGCACACTGTGCAAAAAACCGCAATCCGGCGCCTTATATGAGGTCGTTTCCGAGTGGCTGACCCGCGGGCCCAAGCGATCCTATCAAATCCCGCAACAGTCGCGCGTGCGATACATGGCAAAAAAGGTGGCGCAGTGATCGAGGCGGCCCTGCCTAATCCAACCCGATTACTGCGGCCTCCTCCGCCCCGCGTGCTTCCCAAAATTCGAATCCCGCAAGATCCGCGAGTAGCAGAGCAACCTGTCAGATGGAAGATTTTTTCCATATCAACACTCAAAGCTTAGCAGTAAAAGTTCACTCGACAAAACCAAGAATGGATCAAGGCGACTGAAAAAGAAGTTGAATTCATCAGGATTGTTCATTTGGTCCCAGTAAGACGCTTCCGAAGCGCAAAAATCGAATCAGAGGTATTCTCAACTCCTTCTCCACTCGAACCCTGAACCATTCGGGGGCTAATGATGAAGCTATGTACCAAGGGTAGGTTCATAGGCCTGACCTAGACGCCCTTCCCTAGGACATCACCCTAAAACCAGAAGCATTCTAGGGATAGCAACATCCACTCGACCACGAAGCATTCCACTCAGAAGAATCAAAGTCACTCGACCGTGGCAACTATCACTCAACAGACAGAAGATCTAAAGTCACTCTGCATGGCAACGGTCAAACGTTTACTTCATAGACTTAATGGGCATTTATGTCACTTTATTACTAGCGTTACCAGTAACGCCCCCTCTTGATGTACCTTAAAGCCCTTGAAACATGGGCTGGCTGGGGTCTTGGTGCACTCTATATAAGCCACCCCCTCCACTGGCACAAGGGTTGGACCCCCTGTAACACACACACACATAATCCAGTCGACCGCCTCCGGGCACCGGGACGTAGGGCTATTACTTCCTCTGCGAAGGGCCTGAACTCATAAAACTCATGTGTACAACTTCGCCATGGCTAGGATCTTGCCTCCTCATACCTACCCCCAATTCTACTATCAATCTTAGATCCACGACAGTGCTCTATCCCAGTGACAGAAAGGGAAACGACATGTATTATATTATTTCCATCGAGGATCAAAAGTTGGGGTTAACATCATATTGCATGAGTTTATCCCTCCACATGATGTCATCTTGCTTAAGGCGTTACTCTGTTCTTATGAACTTAATACTCTAGATGCATGCTGGATAGCGATCGATGTGTGGAGTAATAGTAGTAGATGCAGGCAGGAGTCGGTCTACTTGTCACGTACATGATGCCTATATACATGATCATACTTAGGTATTCTCATAATTATTCGCTTTTATATCAATTGCTCGACAGTAATTTGTTCACCCACCGTAATACTTATGCTTTCTTGAGAGAAGCCACTAGTGAAACCTATGGCCCCCGGGTCTATTCTCCATCATATAAGTTTCCAATCTATTTTATTTTGCAATCTTTACTTTCAATCTATATCATAAAAATACCAAAAATACTTATCTTATTATTATCATCTCTATCAGATCTCACTCTTGCAAGTGGCCGTGAAGGGATTGACAACCCCTTTATCGCGTTGGTTGCGAGGTTCTTATTTGCGTGTGTAGGTACGAGGTGACTCACGCGTGGTCTCCTACTGGATTGATACCTTGCTTCTCAAAAACTGATGGAAATACTTACGTTGCTTTACTGCACCACCCTTTCCTGTTCAAGGGAAAACCAACGCAGTGCTCAAGAGGTAGCAAGAAGTATTTCTGGTGCCATTTCGCGGGAGATCTACGCCAAGTCAAGACATACCAAGTACCCATCACAACTCTTACCCTTCGCATTACATTATTTGCCATTTGCCTCTCGTTTTCCTCTCCCCCACTTCACCCTTGCCGTTTTATTTGCCCTCTTTTCCATTCGCCCCTTTTCCGCTTGCTTCGTCATTATGGCTAGTCCATTATCTACTCCTTTATCTCCCAAGAATGAGGTCCCTAATTTTAAGCAAAGGGGGTTAGAAAATCTAAAAGATGCTTGGTACAGAATTTGCAATGCGCAAAATAGATCTACTAGGAAGCAATCTACTTCCGTTCTTCTTCGCAATTTTTATGTAGGCATCACTCCTTGGAATAGATATATTCTTGATACCATTACCGGAGGAAATTTTGTGGGTAGCCATACTTTTGATTCTTATAAATGCTATGATAGATTTGTTTGGGCCACCACCTCTTTTGGTTAATGGAACTATCTTAACTTTGGAACATGTTATACAACAGCTTGAAATTATTGAAAATAAAGTTGCCACCGTAGAGTTAATTGAAAATTTGGATAGAAAGATCCATAACCAAATTACCCAATACAGATCTAAGTTAGAAGTTTCTCTTAAAAACTTTGAAGAAATGGGACCTATGGTTAATGAAAAGATAGATCAAGATTCCACTAGAATTGATAAAATTGAGGATATTATTGCCAACCTTGGGTCGGCCTTTTCTTCCGTGAAAAACACTCCTCCTAATGCTAAGATTGCCAAATTGATGTATGTTCCTAAAAATAAGGGTGAAACTTCTAGTCAGGAAAATGCGGACCTCAAATCCATAAGTGTTCACCCCAATTTTCTCACTATCCTTAAGGAACCTTTTGCTACAAATGATTTTCTTGATTTCGTGCCTAGGAGTTTGGTAATTAATTAAAATAAAGAAACTTCTAAGAGTTATAAGTGCCTTATTGAAGAAATTCCTACCAAAGATGGCAATACCTAGATCTATCCTCACTTTTATGCCTAGCTAGGGGCGTTAAACGATAGCGCTTTTTGGGAGGCAACCAAATTTTATTTTTATTCCTTGATTTTTTTCTCCTGTTCAGTAATAAATAATTTATCTAGCCTCTGTTTTGGTTGTGCCTTTTGTGTTTAATTAGTGTTTGTGCCAACTAGAACCGTTGGGAAGACTTGGGGAAAGTCTTTTTGATCTTGCTCTAAAAAACAGAAACTTTAGCGCTCACGAGAATTGCTGCAATTATTTATTGGAGAGTGATATTTAGTTAATTATTTTTGCAGATTATTAATAGATAAATTACTCACGTCCAGCAATTTATTTTAGAATTTTTGGGGTTCCATAAGTTTGCGTTAGTTACATATTACTACAGACTGTTCTGTTTTTGATAGATTCTGTTTTTCGTGTGTTGTTTGCTTATTTTGATGAATCTATGGCTAGTAAAAGAGTTTATAAACCATAGAGAAGTTGGAATAAATTAGGTTTAACACCAATATAAATAAATAATGAGTTCATTACAGTACCTTGAAGTGGTGTTTTGTTTTCTTTCGCTAACGGAGCTCACAAGATTTTCTTCTTAAGTTTTGTGTTGTGAAGTTTTCAAGTTTTGGGTAAAGATTTGATGGATTATGGAACAAGGAGTGGCAAGAGCCTAAGATTGGGGATGCCCATGGAACCCCAAGGTAAAATAAAAAGACACCAAAAATCCTAAGCTTCTAGGGAATCCCCTCTTTTGTCTTCGTTCATCAGTAACTTTACTTGGAGCTATATTTTTATTCACCACATGATATGTGTTTTGCTTGGAGCGTCTTGTATGATTTGAGTCTTTGCTTTTTAGTTTACCACAATCATCCTTTCTGTACACACCTTTTGAGAGAGACACACATGAATTGGAATTTATTAGAATACTCTCTGTGCTTCACTTATATCTTTTGAGCTATATAGTTTTTGCTTTAGTGCTTCTACTATATATTTTAGAGCACGACGATGGTTCTATTTTATAGAAATAATTGATCTCTCGTGCTTCACTTATATTATTTTGAGAGTCCTTTAGAACAACATGGAAATTTTCTTTTAGGCATAATAAGAACTTTCAGACAAGTGCATTGGATACTAAGAGGAGTTTGATACTTGATGATTGTTTTGAGATATGGAGATGGTGATATTAGAGTCATGCTAGTTGAGTAGTTGTGAATTTGAGAAATACGTGTGTTGAAGTTTGTGATTTCTGTAGCATGCACGTATGGTGAACTGTTATGTGATGAAGTCGGAGCATGATTTATTTATTGATTGCCTTCCTTATGAGTGGCGGTCGGGGACGAGCGATGGTCTTTTCCTACCAATCTATCCCCCTAGGAGCATGCGCGTAGTACTTTGTTTCGATAACTAATAGATATTTGCAATAAGTATGTGAGTTCTTTATGACTAATGTTGAGTCCACGGATTATACGCACCCTCACCCTTCCACATTTGCTAGCCTCTCTAGTACCGGGCAACTTTCGCCGGTACCATAAACCCACCATATACCTTCCTCAAAACAGCCACCATACCTACCTATTATGGCATTTCCATAGCCATTCCGAGATATATTGCCATGCAACTTTCCACCGTTCCGTTTGCTATGAAATGCTTCATCATTGTCATATTGCTTTGCATGATCATGTAGTTGACATCATATTTGTGGCAAAGCCACCATTCATGATTCTTTCATACATGTCACTCTTGATTCATTGCATATCCTGGTACACCGTCGGAGGCATTCACATAGAGTCATATTTTGTTCTAAGTATTGAGTTGTAATTCTTGACTTGTAAGTAAAAAGAAGTGTGATGATCATCATTATTAGAGCATTGTCCTAGTGAGGAAAGGATGATGGAGACTATGATTTCCCCACAAGTCGGGATGAGACTCCGGATGAAAAAAGAAAGAAAAAAGAGGCCAAAAAAAGAAGGAGGCCCAGATAAATAAAAAAGGAAAAAATGAAATGAGAGAAAAAGAGAGAAGGGACAATGTTACTATCCTTTTTCCACACTTGTGCTTCAAAGTAGCACCATGATCTTCATGATAGAGAGTCTCTTATGTTGTCACTTTCATAAACTAGTGGGAATTTTACATTATAGAACTTGGCTTGTATAATTCCAGTGATGGGCTTCCTCAAATTGCCCTAGGTCTTCGTGAGCAAGCAAGTTGGATGCACACCCACTTAGTTTCTTTTGTTGAGATTTCATACACTTATAGCTCTAGTGCATCCGTTGCATGGCAATCCCTACTCACTCACATTGATATCTATTAATGGGCATCTCCATAGTCCGTTGATACGCCTAGTTGATGTGAGACTATCTTCTCCTTTTTTATTTTTCCACAACCACCATTCTATTCCACCATAGTGCTATATCCATGGCTCACGCTCATATATTGCGTGAATATTGAAAAAGTTTGAGAACATCAAAAGTATGAAAAAATTTCTTGTCTTGTCATCGGGGTTGTGCATGATTTAATATTTTGTGTGATGAAGATAGAGCATAGCCAGACTATATGATTTTGTAGGGATAACTTTCTTTGCCCATGTTATTTTGAGAAGACATGATTGCTTAGTTAGTATGCTTGAAGTATTATTATTTCTATGTCAATATTAAACTTTTATCTTGAATCTTTCCGATCTGAACATTCATGCCACAATAAAGAAAAATTACATTGAGAAATAGTTTAGGAAGCATTCCACATCAAAAATTCTGTTTTTATCATTTACCTACTCGAGGACGAGCAGGAATTAAGCTTGGGGATGCTGATACGTCTCCAACGTATCTATAATCTTTGATTGCTCCATGCTATTATATTATCTATTTTGGATGTTAATGGGCTTATTTTTACACTTTTATATTATTTTTGGGACTAACCTATTAACCGGAGGCCCAGCCCAAATTGCTGTTTTTTGCCTATTTTAGAGTTTCGCCGAAAAGGAATATCAAACGGAGTCCAAACGGAATGGAACCTTCGGGAGCGTTATTTTTGGAACAAATGTGATCCAGGAGACTTGGAGTGGACGTCAAGAAACAATCGAGGAGGCCACAAGGCAGGGGCGCGCCCTCCACCCTCGTGGGCCCCTCGTTGCTCCACCGACCTACTTCTTCCTCCTATATATATATATACCCCGCAAACATCCAGGAGCACCACAAAACCCTATTTCCACCGCCGCAACCTTCTGTACCCAAGAGATCCCATCTTGGGGCCTTTTCCGGAGCTCCGCCGGAGGGGGCATTGATCATGGAGGGCCTCTACATCAACTCCATGGCCCCTTCGATGATGTGTGAGTAGTTTACTTCAGACCTTCGGGTCCATAGCTAGTAGCTAGATGGCTTCTTCTCTCTGTTTGGATCTCAATACAAAGTTCTCCTTGATTCTCTTGGAGATCTATTCGATGTAACTCCTCTTTTTGCGGTGTGTTTGTCGAGATCCGATGAATTGTGGGTTTATGATCCAGATTATCTATGAACAATATTTGAATCTTATCTGAATTCTTTTATGTATGATTGGTTTATCTTTGCAAGTCTCTTTGAATTATCAGTTTGGTTTGGCCTACTAGATTGATCTTTCTTGCAATGGGAGAAGTGCTTAGCTTTGGGTTCAATCTTGCGGTGCTCGATCCAAGTGACAGAAAGGGAAACGACACGTATTGTATTGTTGCCATCGAGGATAAAAAGATGGGGTTTACATCATATTGCATGAGTTTATCCCTCTACATCATGTCATCTTGCTTAAGGTGTTACTTTGTTCTTATGAACTTAATACTCTAGATGCATGCTGGATAGCCATCGACGTGTGGAGTAATAGTTGTAGATGCAGGCAGGAGTCGGTCTACTTGTCAGAGAACTGATGCCTATATACATGATCATACCTAGATATTCTCATAATTATTCGTTTCTCTATCAATTGCTCGACGGTAATTTGTTCATCCACCGTAATACTTATGCTTTCTTGAGAGAAGCCACTAGTGAAACCTATGGCCCCCGGGTCTATTCTCCATCATATAAGTTTCCAATATATTTTATTTTGCAATCTTTACTTTCAATCTATATCATAAAAATACCAAAAATACTTATCTTATTATTATCATCTCTATCAGATCTCACTCTTGCAAGTGGTCGTGAAGGGATTGACAACCCATTTATCGCGTTGGTTGCGAGGTTATTATTTGTGTGTGTAGGTACGAGGTGACTCGCGCGTGGTCTCCTAGTGGATTGATACCTTGGTTCTCAAAAACTGAGGGAAATACTTATGCTGCTTTACTGCACCACCCTTTCCTCTTCAAGGGAAAACCAACGCAGTGCTCAAGAGGTAGCAAGAAGGATTTCTGGCGCCGTTGTCGGGGAGATCTACGCTAAGTCAAGACATACCAAGTACCCATCACAACTCTTACCCTCTGCATTACATTATTAGCCATTTGCCTCTCGTTTTCCTCTCCCCCACTTCACCCTTGCCGTTTTACTTGCCCTCTTTTCCGTTCGCCCCTTTTCTGCTTGCTTCGTCATTATGGCTAGTCCTTTATCTACTCCTTTATCTCTCGAGAATGAGGTCCCTAATTTTAAACAAAGGGAGGGAGAAAATCTAAAAGATGCTTGGTACAGAATTTGCAATACGCAAAATAGATCTACTAGGAAGCAATCTACTTCCGTTCTTCTTCGCAATTTTTATGTAGGCATCACTCCTTGGAATATATATATTCTTGATACCATTACCGGAGGAAATTTCTTGGGTAGCCATACTTTTGATCTTATAATGCTATGATAGATTTGTTTGGGCCACCACCTCTTTTGGTTAATGGAACTATCTTAACTTTGGAACATGTTATGTAACGGCTTGAAATTATTGAAAATAAAGTTGCCACCGTAGATTTAATTGAAAATTTGGATAGAAATATTCATAACCAAATTATCCAATACGGATCTAAGGTCGGAGTTTCTCTTAAAAACTTTAAAGAAAAGGGACCTATGGTTAATGAAAAGATAGATCAAGATTCCACTAGAATTGATAAAATTGAGGATGTTATTACCAACCTTGGGTCGGCCTTTTCTTCTGTGAAAAACACTCCTTCTAATGCTAAGATTGCCAAATTGATGTATGTTCCTAAAAATAAGGGTGAAACTTCTAGTAAGGAAAATGCGGACCTCAAATCCATAAGTGTTCACCCCAATTTTCTCACTAACCTTAAGGAACCTTTTGCTACAAATGATTTTCTTGATTTCGTGCCTAGGAGTTTGGTAATTAATAAAAATTAAGAAACTCCTAAGAGTTATAAGTGTCTTATTGAAGAATTTCCTACTGAAGATGGCAATACCTAGATCTATCCTCGCTTTTATGCCTAGCTAGGGGCGTTAAACGATAACGCTTGTTGGGAGGCAACCCAATTTTATTTTTATTCCTTGCTTTTTTTTCTCCTGTTTAGTAATAAATAATTTATCTAGCCTCTATTTGGTTGTGTTTTTTGTGTTTAATTAGTGTTTGTGCCAAGTAGAACCGTTGGAAAGACTTGGGGAAAGTCTTTTTGATCTTGCTGTAAAAAAATAGAAACTTAAGCGCTCACGAGAATTGCTGCCATTTTTTATTGGAGAGCGCTATTTAGTTAATTATTTTTGCAGATGATTAATAGATAAATTCCTCACATCCAGAAATTTATTTTAGAATTTCTGGGGTTCAGAAGTTTGCGTTAGTTACAGATTTTTTGGGGTTCCAGAAGTTTGTATGAGTAAATACAGTGATACAAGAGCAAAGCAGTATGCACGATAGCAATGGAATCTTAAATGAGAACAGTTGTTCTTCAGGTTTAAGCACATGTTCTACATGAACAGAATACAGTAAGACGCAAGCATATATACTTAAAATAAAATGAGCTCATAGACCTTACCACATTCTTTGTTCGGGACCAGTAAAGAACAAGGCGTTCCTAGTCATCGTCCAGTAAATGTGTCTCAAGAGAACGTAAGGGAATTTGATGAGTTTCTTTGCTAGTGAAGTATGTTTTCTTCAGGTAATTCCGATACTGTCACCAAGCATTCTTGAAGATAGCAGAGGTATTAGCACAGGTTACCTCATCCTGAGTTTCCAAATCGGTCCTTCTCTATAGAGAAAAATAGGAAAATTTGATGTATTATAACCATAATGGAGGTAGAATGTATGGGACAAAGCAAAGTAATTGCCATGAATAACATTACTTACACATAACTCCTGGACAAACACCTGCAACTGACATTTTCCTTCATCTTAGTATAATATTTCCATGATGGGAAGATACGCACATAGGATTTAACAACATCAAATGCGATAGATTCTAAAGTATGAATGGCTGGTTGTGCTTCCTCCACAGGAATAGGTGTACTAAATGGTGGAGTTGGGGTTCACCGTGGTAGTACTGGAGCTTTGGGCACTGGAGCTGCCTTACTAACTGCTCTTGTTTGGGAGCTCTTTGGTGGAGATGGTGCTGTGTCAACATGAACTAGGTTACTATCTGCTGGGGTTGGGGTTAGATTGGTGTGTCCATCGCAATAGGGGTAAAATCTGCGGGAGTTTGAGTTATGTGTGGTAGGGCTGGTTCTCGTGCATGTACAACTGGGGTGCTATCTCCACCAAGAGGTAGCACTGTTTTATTTGAAGACCGTGTTTTTAGTCCGCTAGATACTGCCATCACCCGCTCCAATTCAAATGGCTGATAAACATGAAACATAATTGAATGTACATACATTGTATGAGAGACAGATGCAATAGATAGTGTGGAAAAAAGAGGGCATTAAATAATTGACATGTATATTGTTTAACTAAAACGGATAGCATGACATAATTTCACATATATGATGTCTATCTAAACTGGATAGCATAGCTTAACATAATTCAAAGATATGATGACTAACTAAACAGGATCGCATGACATAATTCACATACATGTTATCTAAGTAACCAGGATCACATGATTTAATTCACATATGTGATTTATATGCTAAGTGGAGGGCATTCGCATATATGATGTCTGAACTAAGAACATGGTGTTGAATATTGTGTATATGATGTCTAAACTATGCAATGCAAGACACCATATGCATGATATGAGCAGTAGAACCGTGCCAAGTTAGAGCATACACCTCGGTGGGGGAATAGGACTGGTCATCTGTCTCTGAATCCAACTCCGAGGAGCTATCGGGACCCAACAAGAGATCTGATTCGACAGGTAGCACTGTCTGCTCTGAAGGCCTTGTTTTCACTCCAGATTTTTCCATCACCCACTCAAATGGCTGATTCACAGGAAGAATAGTTTAATGTACAAACATTGTCAACAAATGGAAATTTAATGAAGAAAAGGATGGGCTAGATATCATCCAAATATATGATGCCTAGTTAAACAGGATGGCATTGCACATTTCACATATATTATGGCTGGATAAAAGACATGAGACTGCATAATTCCCATATATGATATTGAAACTAAACATGTGGCATTACAGAACATGTCTAAACTAAGCAGATGACATATATGATGTCGAAAGTAGGCACTGCAAGGCAACATATGCATGATATGACTAACATCATCATGCCAAGTTAGAGCAAATACCTTGGGGGGTAAATAGGAGTGGTCAGCTGCGTCTGAATCTGCCTCAGAACAGATATCTTCCTCTGGATTACAATCTGGAGAGGGGGGGGGAGGGTTTGCCATTGAACCCACCATGGAGCGATGTCTGCATGACATTGTATTGCCATGCAAAACTCTTCTCTTTTTCTCTACATGTTCAGCATAACTGTGTACGATATCTGACATGCATACAAAAATATAGTGAGATTATGTAAGGAGAGCATGCAGAAATCTAGAGTAATGGTAACAAACAGTGGATGGATCCAAAAATAATGATAGCAGGCTGATGATTGCTTTAATTTAATAAAAAAACAGATGATGATTGCTTTACTATTTGTTTCCCACCCAAGATGAACAACATAGGCATACCCTAGGTGAACCAGATATTAGACAGAGATACTATTCATTGCTGCCTCGATATGTGCCCCACAACTAATTTAGAACTCAAGTTTGAACATCAATTTGGACCTGACTTGGAGTCTTAGAGGTGAACATGACAATAAAGTAGTAGGTAATATTAAGCAATGCATAAATAAGCAGAAACAAAAGAGTGCGACCTCTCTTGTGGACCCGTGTACTCCTCAGGTTCATCTGCTGAGTCGATGATGGTGATGCCATTGCGGTGGGTGCCAAAGGCAGGGAAGGAGATCTGAGGCAGCGAAAGATGGTCAGGAGTCGTGATGTATGGTTTGGTGGGTGCTTCTGTCGATGGAGCAGCTCAGGTGAGGTGGACAACATCACGGCAGGAGCAGGACAAACCACACAAAGTTTTCTTCGACACCTACCAGTAACTGAAGTAATTCTGTAAGCCTAGTTTGGCTTGCATAATTCTAAAAATGCAGGGATAGGAGGAAAAACACCGGAATAGGATAGGAATGCACATGGGAAATAGAGCATTTGTGAACACATGATTTCTGTCAACTTGGATGTTTGGTTCACAGGAAAAGGAGGAGCAGAGGAATGCAAAGAAACATGGCCAAATAAAGTGAAACCATATGAAAGCATGTACAGTTAGAATGTTATTCTGCCACTAATACACTTGGTCTTGTTTTCATGCATAAGATTTTGAAAAGTAGGTCCAGGTGGATGTTTTGCTCCATTCCTTTCAAGAAAATGCATGAATAATTGAATAGTAGAGTGCCATAGGAAAAGTTCATATTGCTATGTTTTTCTGTTGAACCACAATAGCCCTAATAGATCGACATGAATGTAGAGTAATAAGTGATGCGACAAGTGTACAACCTCTTTGCCGTAGCCGTGTCGAGCTCAGCATCATTGGGTTGGTCGCTGAAGAAGTTGAGGCAGAGGTGGCTGTCAGAGGTGTGGAGGAAAATCTGAGGAATCTGTAGACGGCGTCCAGGGCATTGCTCTGTTGTGATGGATCATTCCGTCCTTGGAGCAGCTCCAGTGAGCCGTAAGACGTCAAGGCTGAAGCAGCACAAGACAGACATTGTTAATCTCAAGTGGGATTCTAATAGCATCTCCAATACATGATGTAAAATGCATTACCAAAAAGTTATAGATGTAAAATTTACATCACCAAAAACCACCTGACTACAACAGATGAGGTAAAAACTGTTGACTCTGAACTTAACTGTCGAAACTGAAATTTACTGTGGAATCTGAATGTTACTATCGAAACTGAACGCAATGGTAGCAGAGAGGCACTTCACATGGAATAGTTTAGAGAGGGCCTGCAGTTCATCTTCAACCTGCACCCCCCTGAGCCACCATCCACCACCGGCCGAACCCCGTGCCACTTCGCCGCCCCGAAACAACTACCCATCGCCGGTCCCTCGCCGCCCCAAAACAACTCCCCACCGCCGGTCCGTCGCCGCCTCGCCGCCCCGAAACAACTCCCCACCGTCGCCCCCCCCCGGGCCAAGCTTTTTCTCCGGCGATCCCCACGCCACCTCCCAACCACCGCACCCCCACCGCCGGCGAGTAGCACCCCACCAAGAACCCTAAGATAGATAGTGGGGTACCTCTCCGGCGAGGCCCCCTCCCCGTTGCGGGTGGTTCTTCCTTAACTCCGGCGAGACCCACCACCCCCTGAAAATCGACTGACCCAAAAGTCGATTTAGTCGACTGACGTGTAGCTAAATCGGAGTAGAGGAGTAGCACAAGCGAGGGGGAGAGCAGCAGCGAGAGTGAGCGAGTGCCGGAGCAGCAGCAGTGCGAGCGAGCGAGAGCCGGAGCAGCGGTAGCTGGGCGAGCGAGCGACCGAGCGACAGCCGGAGCAGCAGCAGCAGATCCGGCTAGTATGGCCGCCGCCGCCGAAGGGACCTCGCAGTAGGGAGAGCCGCCATGGAGATGTCGCCCGCGGCGCCGGCTTTTAGGTAGCAGCTCCATGGGGGTGCGGGATGGAGCACCGTCGGTGCCGGGAGGTCGAGTTAAGGAGAAAATGCGATGCGATGAGTGTAGAACCTCTTTGGTGGCGCCGAGTAGGCCTCAGCTTTGTCCGAGGAGTCAGTGAGGATGCTGCGGTTCCGGTGGAGTAGGTTAAGGCGATGCTATGGGGATGGAGCAGCCGCAGTAGACGAGGCGACCGCCGGAGCAGCTCCTTGGAGGTGGAGGACGGGGCGGCTGAACCGGCGGGACGACGGGATGGATGTCAGATCCTCATCCGGGGAGGCGGATGAGGGATGTCGAGCTATTGTGGTGGACGACATCGTCGGGGAAGAGGCTCCGGCTGGGCAGCGATGAGGTGGTGGAAGGAGGAGGGTGGGGTTTCGCGGCTGGAGCGGAGAGGTTATGGCGGCCGGATTTCGAATGGCGAAAAGGAGGCGGTGGGAGGGGGAACCATGACTTAGGGACGCGCTTGTCCAAAATGTAGGGTGTGTTACAAAAGTACCCCCACCGATTTGAACTAGCGGCCCTTTCGGCTCAGGGTTAGAAGGGGGATTTCGCGTGTCGGGATTTGGCAGCTGGAGGTAGTTTTCGCGCGCGTTGTAATTTCGGGATAGCAAGGCGCGGATTGTGAAGGTGCCAGTTTTGGGAGCATTGTTGACACACGAACACGTCACGTGTACCCTCGACGCCGGGGGTGATGCACCGCAGCTCACGTCAAAGGAGACCCGACCGACAGCGCGATACGCAAGACAGTCAGCGGGCGCTTTTGAAGACCCGAAACCCCACACGCCCGGGAGGGTCCCCGTCAGGGAGTGCGGCGGCTATGGGCTGCCCTAGGTCGATTCGCTCGCCCCTAGAGCCTCGTGGATCGCTGCCCTCCAACGCGAAGAACGAACGAATAACGAGAAAGAAAGATACAAGGGTAGGGGATAAAGATAGATGAACACAAAAGTGTAATAGATTGATTGGTTCAATTGGTGTTGTTCAATCGGCCATCACCCCCAACATATATAAGAGGCGACTGGACTTCCCGTACAAGCAAAGGATTCATCTATGCTTTCCTTACAAAAAATTACATCAATTCACGTCCTAGAGTCCTAATTCTATTCCACTCGGATTCAGTCTGAATCTGGCCCAACTTCTGTCTTCCTCCTTGCGCGGGCCGCCGAGCTTGCATATGACCTCTGATCAAGACGGCCCAAATATGAAACTTGTGCGCCTCGACGAGACGAACAATTCTTATGTTGAACATTTTTCCAAATAAGACCATCTTGAATATTCTATGAAGCCATCTTTAATATCGAGTCGGACTCGGTCATGTAACGGACTGAATTGTCCGAGTCTCGTAGTGAACTTACAGGCCGTATACTATCTCAGATGATAATGACTCCAAAACCAAAGTTCACCGTTTTGACATTACGCACAACTTTTGTGTTGATCACTTTTCCATCCGAGGTCATCTGGATTACCTTTCGGGCACATCTTCAGTTTCACTCGGATCCGAGCTCATCCACTCGGATATTAGAGTTTTTCGTCCGACTGGACCTTTTCACTCGGATGTTAGAGTCTTTCACTCGGAAGACAATCTTTCACTCGGATGACTATAATTTCACTCGGAATACAATCTTTCACTCGGATGACTATATTTCACTCGGAAGGCAATATCTTACTCGAACATCAAGTTTTCATTCCGACGGTAATCTTTTCACTCGGAATAACTTCACTCGGATGATAATTTCACTCGGATTACTATATTTCACTGGGATGCCAATCTTTTACTCGATAGATAAGTTTTCACTCGACCTTTTACTCGATCGGTAGGTTTTCACTCGGATGGTAAACTTTTCACTCGGATTTCCCGACTGAAAGCACAGCCTAATCTTGATTTGCCTCTCCAGGTTGCATACGATCTCGGATTGAGACAAATTTTATATGAAAAACGATCGGCTCGACGAGACAAAACTTTTTCGTGTTGAAGGTTTTTCGATTCAAGGCCGCCTTGATGGCCGAATTACTCGCGCAACCTATCAGACAAGTGTGTGGCACCTCGCGCCATATTTCCGTTGAGGTTCGGTCTGCAGTGTATTGCCTCTAACTTTTGCATATGAACTCGGATTGAGATAATTTATATATCAAAATCGATTGGCTCGACGAGACGAAGACAATTCCTTAAGAGCTCTCCTTCATCCAAGGTCATATTGAAGACATGATTGGCCAAAAACCACTCGAAACATTGAATTATGACACTCGGAGTATAGTTTCGGTCCGTAAGATAAGGTCGAATGAATATAACCGAAACATCAAAGTTGTCCCACTTGGCGACGTGAATCTTTTCATGCTAAAAACCTGTTCACTCGAGACCATCTTCATTGCAATCTATATCTTGCCAAAATCAGGTGTCAACACATGCCCCCCTGTTTTCTGGCAGACCTTGCGTGCCAGAAAATACCTTGCTTAGGGTAATGTTTAAGCACGATGTCAACACTCCATCGGTTGTGCATGTTGAGTATGATAATTTTAATCATCCATATGCTCATGTTTGTTGCTTCTTCGGTAGAGCCTCTTGGATAATAGTTGTCTGAAAACAACAATTGGATGTCACAAAGGCTTCCACGTAAGTTTCTTATGTCAATCCGGACCTTGCATTTGTCAGGGCATTCCCTGGGAATATTAGAACCCTTCAACGAAGACGGTTGCCGAACGATTATGACCATGCACCTCAAAGGAATACCGTCAACTATTTGGCGACTCAACTCGTTATCAAAGTACACCATCAAGCCTCCGCCGAACAACGTCTGTCTCCTGACTTGGATCCTGCAAATAATTAACATTTGGAGTCAGGGCTCTTTTATGCACTAGACCCTTGATTGGTGTTCGACTCAATAATTAAGTCGGCCTCGCCAGTATTGGCAAATGATGAGCATCGGCTATAGGAGTAGGAAATCAACCATGCTGAACACCGTTAGCCAGATGCCGAGTTTGTCAACACAATGAATTCTGAGCGCGATATGCAAATATCAGCCATGCGTTCTTATCTCAAAAGTGCTCGGGAGTCCATCCACCAAAGTGTGAATAGCCGAAATAAGTCAGATGTTTCGGCTGAGGATAAATTCCATAGCGTTGATTTTGATGGTACGATTGAAGAATATGGATGAGACGCCTCCTGGAGTCTCCTATATGAAAATTGTCGTCCTCGCCTACGGGCTTTACACTTGTACTCCCTTATTTCTGCTGGCTTCGCAACAGGAGATGTGATGCCGCTCTTGACTCGAGGATTTCCCTTAGGAACCCAGGCCATGTTCCTCTTCTCCAGCTCTTTGGCCCCAAGACGTTTTAACTTCTTCTGTTGCGAATATGGTAAGCCGAGTGGGCGTCCCGGCTGGGACTTTGGTTTGTGCACTGGAAAATTCTTCCTGACTTTGGGCATCTCTGGCTTGGCCTGTCCAAACTTGACTATTGGATCCTTGAATTTTACTTGCTTCACTTTCTTGTCCTTAGCAGCCAACATAGGCCCGGCTAGCTTTTTGTCATTTGGAGTCGGATCTGAAATAGCACTCTTGCGGCCATCCTTTTCTTTCTTCACCTTTTTAACACTTGTTGCAATATAAGGTCGGACATCATTTCTATTTTGACTGCTCCTCTTGGGAACCCATGCCATGTTCTTCTTTCTCAACTCATGTGCACTAAGTCTTTGTAATTCCTTCTCTTGCCAATGTGCTAAGCCGAGTGAGCACGTCGGCTGTGATTTTGTTTCAACCAATGCCAACTCTTTTTTGGCCTTGTGCACTCTCAACTTCTTCCCTTCAGATTTGGCACTTGATTTACTTGCCTCGTTGCCTTTTGTAGCCAATGTCAATACTTTAACTGGCTCTTTGTTATTTGAGAACAAATCTGAAGTAGCACACTTACGACCATATTTCTTGACCTAATACACTTGCCTGACCACATCTTTCTTGTTCCTTGAGCTCCGAACCAATTCCTTATGATTGAAACGGTCTTTCACGTGTGATTGTTCATCAAATGTTGATCTTTTTGGAGCTGCATAATGTTGGCGAGATGATCTAAAATAAGATGGATAATTTGCCCTTGTATCATGCGTGCCCCATGATGGATATGGATTTACATGAGCGTAGGGAAGCATCCAAAACATTGGCATTGGCGGCCCAAAAGCAGGATATGAAGTCTGCTTGCTCAACGTCTTCCTTTGCCAATCCAAGTCTTCAGATTTATGCCTTGGGGGTGACTTCGATGCTTTTGCTTCACTCGGCCGATAAGCACTCTTTGCCTCACTTATCTTTTAGTACTTTTCTAATAACTGCGCGAAAGTGACTTTCAGTTTTTTGCTTTTGTGCTTACCATGGCATTTGCTTTCTTTGGTTGTGTGTGCACCGGTCTTTGAATTCTCTTGTTGCCCCCCGGTGCTAGATGTTATCATTGTAGCTTTGATGGAATTTCTGTCTTCAAGATTGTTCTTGATGCACTTTTTAACAATATCATTGCTCGAAGACTTGACCCCATCATCATTGACGTGTACATGTCCACTTTTAGATAAATCGGCTGAAGATAGCCGAGTCAACATTTGATGTCCGTCAAAATGATCCGACTGTCCAAATGATCGTGCCTCAACAAACTCCAATCGTCCTATCTTGTCCGATTGCTTGACTTGATGGATCATGTTGTAATCTTTGACATTTTGCTTGAACGAACATTGCGTTGGCTCTTGTCTTGACGGCTCGACATCGTGATCAATTATAATAATAAGATTAGTCAGCGATGTACCGATGATGTGATCCACTATGACTGCACTGGACGTACACTCCTGGTCCATTAACCGATATTATGATACCGGCTTCGATACAAAACAACCGAGCGGTGTCAGTTTAACATCATCCGACTCGTCTATGCATTGATTTTCGTCCTCCTTTCCCGATGCTCTTGAATCGGCTATCCTGGAGAACTTTGAACCTGGCTTTATACTCCTGCAACCAAAATAGTTACAGAATATACGTCTCATCTGAGACCAAATGTTAGCCAGGCATGAAACAAACAAAGTTGCCCATATGAATATAAAGTTCAGTCGGCATGACGGGAACAACTTTGGTTGCGATAAGTTGTCACTATTAGCCTCTATGAATGGTGCCATGTGTTGATCAGCATGATTAGTAACAAGATAATTCGAAACAAACAGATTACTCATCTCGATCGGTCTTTCAAAATTAATTAGAATCTTACTAATGGGTGCATCAACAATATGATTTTGACCGAATCGAAAACTGAGTAAACTCTCGGCTAGGTGTACCTTTGTGAAGTCGTTGGAACGAGAAGATGGTTGCACCACTGGAACAATACCTTGCTCCACTTCTGAATAATTCTCGAATGCATCTTCCTCTTTTTCTGGATCTCGTGCCTCATCACTCGGATTGCCTGAATAGATTTGACTTGGATTTCCCGAGTAGATTTCACTCAGATTACCCGAATGGATTCCACTCGGCCGCTCTTCATCAGCTATACTTCGTTCAACTGCACGCTCTGGTTCTTGGTCTTTGTAACTAGTCAAACTTTGTTTGGCCATATAACTTTGCACTTGATTCTCATCAATTTCTTTGGCACGGAACTCATAGGGAAGCATGTAAGCTCCCTCACATCCAGAAAAATCGAGCACGGCCAATTTGTTGCATTTACCATTCTTTTGCTTGGTGAAGCTTGCATCTTCTATTTTGGTACACGCAGCAATAACTGGCTTGATGCACTCGGCTCTAGCGGCTTTAGCCGGTGATGCACTCGGCTGACACGATGCACTCGGCTGGCTCGATGCAACACACTCGGCCTTAAACATCTCAGTGGTCAATTTGGTTTCAATTGAATCCACCATTGTCTTGTCACAAAAGGAACTGTTCAACTCAACTCTAGACGACTTAGTCATATTTGACTCAGTTTCAACCGAATCAATCGTATTAGCCGAGTGAACCCTTTCTTGACGATTTTCTTGCAAAGCTTCTTTTTTATCGTGCCCCAAAATTGCAAAGGAGCCAACATGGTTGCTACATGGAGGAAGGCACTTGACGTATTCTTGAAAATATTCCACTCCATGTTTCTTCTTGAGTGCTTCATAAGCATGTCGATATTCTGCTCGTAATTCCTCAAGAGTTGGCATAGTAAATTCATTGATGCTATTCCCTGTGAGCTTTGGCTTGATCTTGTCCACTTGGGCCACATGTTTTTCTTTAAACTCAGCCCTGCTTGGATCAGCTTACCCCCCAATACTTTTATGATCTTTCGGCAATGAATTGATGTTGCCGAAATTTTGCGATTGTATAGGGGGTGTATAACATGCTGCAATGATAGGTGAAGACATGTGCACTTTTGTTGAATATTTTCTCATGCCAATTTGATCAATCGGTAACACTTCATCTTCTTTCAAAACCCTAGATTTTATTGCCTCATAATCAGGAACCAAAACTTTATCATGTTGCTCACGGCAAAGAGTGGTAATCTTCTTATTTTGCGCTAAGATTTTTAACGCAGCCAAAGTCACCTCATCTCCTGCAATATTAGACACATACACTCCTGTAGAATCTCCATTCACTCGGCCATAAAAGTGAGCCGAGTCATGAATACTTTTAGTTGCATATGATGCTGAACAATTAATATCATGAGGTGTATTATATGATGACCAAGGATAACCGTCCAAATAGCTAATGGAAGCATGGCCGATTGCCTCATTCATCGGCATGTTTGGGGATAAACCCGCATATTTCGAGTTGGCTGCCGATGGATAAAACTGTGAGATGCCCTCCTGCATATGAGGTGTCATATATTGATCACTCGAACAAATTGTGTTGTTCATCGGCATATTGAAAGATGGTGTCGATGCACGAAAGTTCAGATTCATAAGTTGCATGCCGCGATTATGTAAATTCCAAGTTTCTCCAACGAAATACCTAGTCGGCCTTTGCTCGTTAGGGCTAGCCGACATGACATGTCCATTTAAAGATCTAGCAACATCAACATAATGGATGTTTGCATCTACGTAAGGAGATTGATGATACATGTTACCGTTGTAGATTGTAGCCGCTCGATGACGCTCTCCTCGTAGAAAGAACAGGCTGAAGACTGTTCAAAGCTTCGTCCCCAGCGGAGTCGCCAAAAAGTGTGTTGACACATGAACACGTCACGTGTACCCTCGACGCCGGGGGGTGATGCACCGCAGCTCACGTCGAAGGAGACCCGACCGACAATGCGATACGCAAGACAGTCAGCAGGCGCTTTTGAAGACCCAAAACCCCACACGCCCGGGAGGGACCCCGTCAGGGAGTGCGGCGGCTATGGGCTGCCCTAGGTCGATTCGCTCGCCCCTAGAGCCTCGTGGATCGCTGCCCTCCAACGCGAAGAACGAACGAATAACGAGAAAGAAAGATACAAGGGTAGGGGATAAAGATAGATGAACACAAAAGTGTAATATATTGATTGGTTCGATTGGTGTTATTCAATCGGCCATCTCCCCCAACATATATAAGAGGCGGCTAGACTTCCCGTACAAGCAAAGGATTCATCTATGCTTTCCTTACAAAAAATTACATCAATTCACGTCCTAGAGTCCTAATTCTATTCCAACTCGGATTCAGTCTGAATCTGGCCCAACTTCTGTCTTCCTCCTTGCGCGGGCCGCCGAGCTTGCATATGACCTCCAATCAAGACGGCTCAAATATGAAACTTGTGCGCCTCGACGAGACGAACAATTCTTATGTTGAACTGTTTTCCAAATAAGACCATCTTGAATATTCTACGAAGACATCTTTAATATCCAGTCGGACTCGGTCATGTAACGGACTGAATTGTCCGAGTCTCGTAGTGAACTTATAGGCCATATACTATCTCAGATAATAATGACTCCAAAACCAAACTTCACTATTTTGATGATGCGCACAACTTCCGTGTTGATCACTTTTCCATCCGAGGTCATCTGGATTACCTTTCGGGCACATCTTCAGTTTCACTCGGATCCGAGCTCATCCACTCGGATAATAGAGTTTTTCGTCCGACTGGACCTTTTCACTCGGATGTTAGAGTCTTTCACTCGGAAGACAATCTTTCACTCGGATGACTATAATTTCACTCGGAAGACAATCTTTCACTCGGATGACTATATTTCACTCGGAAGGCAATATCTTCCTCGAACGTCAAGTTTTCATTCCAACGGTAATCTTTTCACTCGGAATAACTTCACCCGGATGATAATTTCACTCGGATTACTATATTTTCACTGGGATGCCAATCTTTTACTCGATCGTAAGTTTTCACTCGACCTTTTACTCGATCGGTAGGTTTTCACTCGGATGGTAAACTTTTCACTCGGATTTCCCGACTGAAAACACATCCTGATCTTGATTTGCCTCTCCAGGTTGCATACGATCTCGGATTGAGACAAATTTTATATGAAAAACGATTGGCTCGACGAGACAAAACTTTTTCGTGTTGAAGGTTTTTCGATTTAAGGCCGCCTTGATGGCCGAATTACTCATGCAACCTATCAGACAAGTGTCTAGCACCTCGCGCCATATTTCCGTTGAGGTTCGGTCTGCAGTGTATTGCCTCTAACTTTTGCATATGAACTCGGATTGAGATAATTTATATATCAAAATTGATTGGCTCGACGAGACGAAGACAATTCCTTAAGAGTGCTCCTTCATCTGAGGTCATATTGAAGACATGATTGGCCAAAAACCACTCGAAATATTGAATTATGACACTCGGAGTATAGTTTCGGTCCGTAAGATAAGGTCGAATGAATATAACCGAAACATCGAAGTTGTCCCACTCGGCGACGTGAACCTTTTCATGCTGAAAACCCGTTCACGCTAGACCATCTTCATTGCAATCTATATCTTGCCAAAATCAGGTGTCAACAAGCATGATATCTGAATTTTCGGGATATAACAAGGCGCGGGTTGAATTTTAGGGACAAGCCTAACGTGTAATATTGTACTTGTACGTACCAAATCAATTCGCACTTCCCTCAACGAAAAAAATGAAAAAATAAAAATTATTCACACCACACAAAGAGAGAGTCTTGTCCCGTTTTACTGTACAAATGCTATGCAAAGCTACTCCCTCCTTCCATCTATATAGGGCCTAATGCGTTTTTCGAGGCTAAATTTGACCAACCAAATATTAGAGAAGTAATATATGACATGCAACTCACACCAAGCACACCGTTAAATTCATGTGTGAAAGGAG
This sequence comes from Triticum dicoccoides, assembly GCF_002162155.2. Lineage (NCBI taxonomy): Eukaryota > Viridiplantae > Streptophyta > Magnoliopsida > Poales > Poaceae > Triticum > Triticum dicoccoides. Next base: position 185,964,825 of record NC_041384.1, on the reverse strand, counting down.
CTTTCAATGATATAATTTTCACATTGTGCATGTCATGTACTATTAATCTTATCAATAGTCAAAGGCGGTCTTAAAAAACGCATTAGGCCCTCTATAGATGGAAGGAGGGAGTATGGATCCATGTTATGTCCAATTAAATTTTTTCGCTGGCTGTATAATGCATGTAACCTACTCATGCCAACATTTTAGTGCATTCCAAATGTCTATACTACCGCTGCAATTCAAACTGAATTTGAATTCGTTTTTGTATTTCAATAAGAATCTACAATCATGATTGTTGCCAACTTCAACCATCATTTGTGTATTACCTTAACAACACACTACATGATTACTATAGAGATAGATATGAACTATGTGTACTATATGAACTCGAATTCAATCTTTTGAATACACTTGATGTTGATTCCAAATAATTGTACATTTGATGTACTAACTATATTCATAATCTAAACCATGTTCCATACGTACACCGTGTTTATCACACAAAGTATAGTGCCCCGCCCCCTACATTATGACAAGTATTTAGCCCCGAGCTGCAAAAGCCACACATTAGCCCAAATTATAATCAATGTTCTACATTATGATATCTTCTTCAAGTATTCGTACCTACTTTTTTATAATGAATTATGATCTATGTTTGTTTTAAACACCTTCATGATCATCTTATCTTTGTAGCTAGCTAGCGCTAATTTTCTATCGTGCATGCACACACCCGCCCCCCTCTCACCCTCCCTCAGCGTCCCCTCCATCGCACACTTTCGTTATTTCTCTTTAGGTCCTTCACCCGCGGTGTGTGTAGGCCCCCCGACTCCTTTCCTGCACACACCGGTCGATATACCTCTCTAGCCAAGTGTGCCTACCACAAACACATACTTCCCCTCTTCTCTTCTCACCGTCCATGCCCCCTATGTCCAATACGGTTCCACGCAGGTGCACACTCCCGCCCCTCTTTTCATCGATCTCATAGTCGCACACTCCTCCCCCGTCGACATAGTAGGCCTCTCGCATCACTTCCTAGCCGCACCCCTTTCCCCTGTCTGTCTATCCAAACCTTATTTGCTTCTAACACATGCATGCATATATACGTACTGATCTCCCTACATATAGCTAGGTCGACTATAATTATTTTCCCCACGCACCGATAGACTTACCTCACTAGTTATGTCTCTCCCTTTCTCATACACACGACAATTGATCTTCCTATGTAGTTACGTATGCTTACCACAACCATATCGTCTCCCTTCATAATGCTTACATACCTCCCGACCCATCTCTCACACGCACGTGCATAGACAAACAGACATCCCCGCCCTCTCTTATTGATATTGCACTCGTACCCTCCATTTGTCTAGCAAGCCTCTCCCACCATTTGTGAGACACCACTCCACCGCCAACCCTCCGACACTCTACCTTTGTCTTTCTCCCAACCTTATTCCTCTGCTACACATATCCATGGATGCTGATCTATCTCCCTCTATACATAGCTATGTCTCTCTCCTTCTCCACACATATACTAGTCGATCTACCTCTCTATAGTTAGGTCTCTGCCCCCTCCCCCCCCACCGATAGTCGAACGTTGTAAGTAGGTATCCATGCCACAGAGAAAAACTACACCTCTGCCCTCTCAAATTCTAGTAGGCCAGCCACCCTGTATCTTTGACGTGGGAAAACACAAATTCGATGGCATTCTTTATCGATCGCGCAGCCACACACTTCATCCCTGTTTTTGATTCTATCGATATATCACGCCGATGATCCCTCCACTCTCTTCTCGTGGATTGCTCCCTCTATATATGATATATCCATGACTCGGTTTCACACACATTGCATATGTTACGTTTTTTTGTTTGAGATATCATCGACACATTGCCTCGGTTTCGCACAAACCATCTCTCTCACACCCACCCACATACTTACCTGCACCTAAAGAAGAGGTGCACGCAGGACGCACGTACTCACGTCTCGTTCCCGGCCACACCCACGCGGGTACACGGTGGAGTTCGTTTCTATACGAAAAGGCAGCCAACGTGATAATTTGACGTGTGTAGCGGTTGTTTACTCGAAGGAGGGTCGGGTACCACGCCTAGACGGAAGAAAGTTTGACTTGACGCGTTTGTATTAAATAAAGTTATATATTCCTCCTCAATGGCGCGTAGTACAGAATATAAATCGATTGTCGTGGGGAAAATGGAAAAATCCGCTCCACTATATACAACGGAGCCTGCCTGCCGGGGTTTGTCTCTCGTCACACCATCTCACACAAGGCGGCGGCGGCCTCTCTCTCTCTCACCGTTGGTCAGTGATCCGGCCGCATCCCGTCCGCCGCTGGAAAGGGAGGATGTGCATCATTTTTCCATTTGACATCGTTGAGGCAGCACGTCCCGATCTACGGTACCCGCCGTTCTCTCTGACCAAGCTCCGGCGCGGTAGGGCCTTCGCCACTTACTCGCTACCGCAGTATGGGAAGATCCTGGCCGCCAACACCGTCCTAGTAACATCCCAATGACCCTCAGGTAGAGCTTCCTTCGGCCTTGCTCCACTGCCCATCTTCGCACGTTGCTGCATGTGGATCTTCTTTAGTTGTTTGCTTAAAACGTATCTCGGTCGGCGTACTTTCCATCTTGCAATCTTGTCCTCAAACCATTTTTGATAAACCACCATGCTGCTATCTTTCCCTTATTACATGGAATATGCTTCTTTTTTGTTGGCGTATGTGTCTTCAACTCGTGTTATTCGCCAGTAATTGTTTCCTTTCTACCTCTTTTTGCAAACAAGGCTAGCCATGTCACCTCGTTGCTATTGCGACCTCTTGGTGAACTGCACAAATCACTTTTTTTCTTAAGAGTGTTTTGTGCAGTTCTGCCAAAATGTCACACGGGCAACGTTTTTACATTTCTGTGGGACTGTAGAAAGGGAGATTGGTTTTGCTATCCTCCTCATCCAACTCCTGCCTAATCTTCTCCAACAAGTAGTTAGTCCTAAAGAGAGATCGCAGAGGTGACCGTCTTCTATTTGTGTGTGTTATGTTTCATCATCTAATTCCACTATTATTGTAATCACAGTGACTGGATATCTTTGCAAGCAGGGATGTCAGCTCGATTTTAGTGGAGCTGCACAAAATGATCGGATTGTGGTGTCCTCCGTACACCTCCTTTTTGGCTACAGCGCTAGGTGAAACTAGCTGCCAAGTAGTGAACATTGTGCCCAGGAAATGGACCCATGCCTACGAACAACATCGATCAATTATATATTTTTCTTTATTTGTACACCTTCTCACAACTTTGTCTTCAGTTGTGATGTGAATATTGGCGCTGATCTGCGAACCATTGAGATGCATTAGCAACCATGGTAGTAGTTTCATTTGTATTTGATGGAATGTTGTAACGAGATAATCTTGAGGCAAGAGGACACATGAATCCTAAGTTGAAACCTTTTTTTTCCTGCGGGAACCAAAGTTGAAACCTTCATATCATCACAGTACAATTTCATTAAAATTATGCGTACATATAAAACAAATCCTGAAGGATTGATAGCAATGCCAGAAACAATTCAAGTTTGTTTCGCTGACATGTGGGACATCCTTCATCCGGCTCCACCTGCCGTGCAGCAATATTGAGTGCACAACTGCAGGGAAATATTTACCCTGGTCGTTCCACCACATTAGTAATGACCAGTGAGCAGTCAAATCACAGAGCCCCACCTTCGCCACAGTAAGTTGCTCGGATGAAGCAACCATCATTTCTCTGTTCCTTGAATCCGCTGGTACTCCCATATTCCCAGAGTAATAAGTTGCTTGGGTGAAGCAACCATCTCTTCACCTTTCCCACAGTAAGTACCTCCTTGGGCCCACTAAAAAATCACTTTTCTCTCTCCATCAAGTGCACTTACTGTCAATCTAACCCTGTCACTGAAACACCTCTTTGGCTACAAGTTCAGGGTTAGTCATGAGTTAGTCTTACCTCTAGCTAAGTTAGAGTATCCAAACAGGAGCAGTATAGGACATGCAAGTTGCTCAAAGAATACAATCAAATTCATACGTGAAAGGATCTTTTTTCCTTTTCGAAAAAGGAACATGAAAGGATCTTCGAATGATATAATTTTCAAATTATATAAAATCTTATCAATAGTCAAAGGCATCCTCGAAGAATACATTAGGCCCTACTCCCTCCGTCTAGGTGTATAAGTCACCTTACGAAAACCAAATAATCCCAAAATACTTAGGTGCGGTGCATTAACTCCCACCACGTTTCTTGTTTCTTGACATATCCACCAATAAGAGATGTGGGGCGTGCATGTTTTCAATGACTTAGACTAGTCACAATGGGGAGTAACATAGACTAGTAACATCACATTTTACTAGGCTATGTTACTACCTCCACCGTGGGTAGTAACATATGTGTGTTGTCATGTTATGGTTCATTTATTAGCCTATAGACTCATATTGTCTTGGTATGTGTGATGTTACGGTAACTAGCTAAGTTACCACCATCACCTCTCTCATCATTAAATATGTGCCACATAAGCAAAATTATCTTGAAAAGTGTGATGTTACTAGTGATGTTACTCCCATTGTGGCCAACCTTAGACTACCAAACACGACATGCAATGGTTAGATCATCACATGGAATGGTATTAATTAGCAAATAAATATTAATTTCTCTTGTTTTCCCCTCTTCCTTGGTCACGATGCATAATCTAAGACGACTTATTCACTAGACAGAGGGAGTATATAAAATCTTACCAATAGCACTAGTAGAAAAAGGGTCTTCTGTCCCGGTTGGTAAGGGCCTTTTGTCCCGATTTTTGAACCGGGACTAAATAGTCGTTACTAATGCCCTGGCCCTTTAGTCCCGGTTCAAACAGGAACCGGGACAGATGGGCCTCCATGTGGCCGGTGCGCCGAGCCCAGGCAGGAGAGCCTTTGGTCCCGGTTGGTGGCACCAACCGGGACCAATAGGCATCCACGCGTCAGCATTTCAGGGGCTGAGGTTTTTGTTTTTTTGCCTTTGGTCCCGGTTGGTGGCACCAGCCGGGACCAATAGGCATCCATGCGTCAGCATTTCAGGGGCTGAGGTTTTTGTTTTTTTTGAAGGGGGAGGGGGGTTGGGGGTTTTGGGAGGTTAATTTAGGTGTTTCATATATTGTGTTAGCTAGCTAATTAACAGAGAGAAGTGTCCTCTCTTATGTCCGTGATTGGTCAACGCTACGTACTATATACGTATAGAGAGGACTAGACACGCTAGCTAGCTAGTAAGCAAACGAAGGAAAGGAAGATCGTTATGAACATATATGCATACAGAGAGAAGTGATATCGACCACCTCTCCTTCTCCGAGAGATTGGTCGAACAACAAGTTCTCGTATATCTATCTGACACTACCGGCTACATATACACAATAATTATCTCTTACAATATAATCTCCTAATTATATACGAACATAGGATCCACATATAATTCTCCGTCTTTAGCGATCACATGGTCAAGGAAGAATGCCGCCAATTGCTCTTGAATTGCTCGCATACGAGCTGGTGCTAGGAGTTCATCCCGCATCCAAAAGATCTAATTTGAAGAAGGGGGTCAATACATATATATATATATATATGAATAAATGAAACTCAACACAAATTATGGTAATAAAATAAAATTGTGAATATTATTGCTTACGCACTTCATATTGTTCGTCAGAGTACCCTCGTTCACAGGTCGTGTGGCGGATGGACTCGCAAACGTAGTATCCACAGTAATCATTCCCTTGTTCCTGCCACAACCACTTTACAAGAAATAGAGGTCAATCAAACTGATAAGCAAGCATGCCAAATGGTATTGATGAAACTAGAGCTTGAATCACTAGGAGATGCGAGGAACATGTTACTATAGTACTTACTTTCGGGTGTCTAAATTGCAGCTTCTTCGGCAGTCCCAGAGCTTTTTTGGTGAATTTTCTCCAAACCCTGCCAGACAAAGAAAACAATTACTTAATATCAGGAAATGAACAAAGTTGCTGATATGGTGGAATTATGATCGATTTAACTTACTTCTCGAGCATTTGAGTCATGTCCGCATAGTCCTGGGGATCTTTTTGTCTCGAGTCTAAGACGGTTACTAGTCCCTGCTCAAGCTTAATCTCTAGGAGAATATTGTGGAACCTGTGCACGCATGCATAACTCATCAATTACATTACTATAACCTGGACTAATAAGGGAAACCGAATATGCACAAGACAGTAACACTCACTTGAAGTTGTAAGGAAAGAGTATTATATCTTTGTTTTCATTTATTACCAACGGTCGTAGCAAGTTGGCCTCGGTATCGTCGACACGATATTTAACCTCAGTTGCATCTATGAGATTTGTGTTAATGAACCCAATATCACCGATTTGTCTTCTCTTCAATTTGGCGATCTTCAATCTGCATAATATAGTGAGGATAATTATAAATACATGCAATGAAAGAGCTGACCTATATAGAGAGACTTAATGATAGAAGTAGTACTACTTACAGACAGTAGCAAGTGACCGTCGCTTTATCGAGGGCCTTTTGATTGAAAAACTGGAAGAACTCCTCAAATGGAACATTCAACAGTTCAATTCCAACGAGGTCATGCTCCTCTCTAACTCTCAGCGTCAAAGTATTCCTCCCCCCAGACTCTCTGCAGGTTTTCATGTACCAATCATGGAATCTTCGCATCATCGTTGTTAGAGATCTTTCATCTTTGACGAGAGGCTTCCCGTACTCGTATTTGTGTTCCTCCACCTCCAAGAACTCATAATGTACATCGTCGGGTAGGTAATCTCCAAGATTGCTATAACCGGGCACCATCCTCGGATCATTAGTAGGCACCTTGAGCGGGGGGCACGATTGGTTTGCTTGTTCGCCGAGCTGGGGAATTTTTTTCCCAGCTCGTCGTTCTTTTAACCTTTGATCACTGACAGAACTTCCCGACCGCTCTGCTTCGACAAATGAATTTTCAATAATGCGCTCATAGTTGCCTTTCGGCGGAGACTTTGCTGGTTTTTTCAGGGCAGCCAGAGTGCGCTTCGCTTTCACCGGATCTACCTTCTCCTCCGGAGGTGGATGTTTCTTTGCTTTCACCCCTTCAAAGAAGTTCCTCACTTCTTCTCGCGCGATCTCGGCATTCTCCTCCGGGGTCCTCTCATATGGTAACTTCTCTGGAGTCTTCAGAGAAGGACCGAATCTGTATTGCCTCCCGCCTCTGGCTGTACTGCTAGATGCCGGTAGAGCAGACGGAGCGGCTACGGCTGTCTTCTTTCCTTGCTTACAAGGAGGAGGAGAAGGACTACGACGCGCCGAAGCAGCCAGAGCGGTGGCGGATCTCTTCCGCCCTTGCTGACGAGGCGGAGAAGGAGGAGGTTGGCTGCTCGGGCGCGCTGGCGCAGGCGGAGAAGGAGGCAAAGTGCTGCCACGCGCCGGAGAAGGAGGCCGAGTGCCCTAATCATCACTCGCCGAAGGAGGAGGCGGTGGAGGAGGCGGAGTGCCCTGACTCGCCAGAGGAGGAGGAGGAGGAGGCGGAGGCGTCCAATTCAGAAGGTTGATGAGCTCCTTCCGCCATAGGCATGGAGTCTTCACAGCAGAACCCAGCCGAGTCTTCCCTTCACCGGTAGGGTGGTCAAGCTGGAGGTCCTCAAATCCCTCCGTTATTTCATCACCATCACCCTAGCATATCCTTCTGGAATAAGCTGGCAGTGAAAAGTTGCACCGGGTTCAGTAGAAAAACAGAGCCAACAACCGCCTTGACCTTCAAATTCATCCATTGCGTCATAAGGTGGCAATTTTGAGACTCCATGATAGCATCCACGGGATAGCTGGCAGGAGCCGTCAAGACATGCTCCAGCTGAAGCAGCTCGGTGGAAGCCACACTGCTTCTCCGCTGAGATGGCGGGGTAGCTTCGGGGGAAGCTTCGGTAGTTCGTTTGCTGCGATTTGCTTCTCGTTCCTCTATCGCTTGTACCCTTGCGTGTAGCACCTGCAGTTGGGTCTGCTGCACTTTTTTCCTCCTCTCCTGGCATTTGTAACCGCCTGCGTCCGGAAAACCAGCCCTCCACGGAATGGAGCCTGGCGTGCCTCGTGTCCGTCCAGGGTGCTCAGGATTCCCGAGGGCCATTGTGAGCTCGTCGTTCTCTCTGTCTGGAACGAACATCCCTTGCTGCGCTACATCGATATAGTGCTTTAGCTTCTTGACTGGTATGTTCATTTGCTCGTCCGTCCAAACACATTTCCCTGATACAGGGTCCACAGTTCCGCCATCCCCGAAGAACCAAGTCCGGCAACGGTCTGGCCAGTTCATTGTCTCTGGTTCGATCCCTTTATCAAGCAGATCATTCTCAGCTTTGGCCCACTTAGGCCGGGCTTTGAGGTAGCCACCTGACCCCGTGCGATGGTGAAGCTTCTTCTTTGCAGCATTTTTCTTGTTTGTCGACGACATCTTCTTACTCTTTTCCGATGTCTTGTAGGCCACAAATGCGGGCCAGTGATCTCTGATCTTCTCATATCTGCCGATGAATTCTGGTGTCTCTTTGTTGTCGACAAACATTTTCAGCTCATTCTTCCACCTCCTGAATAGCTCTGCCATCTTATTAAGAGCATGAGACTTAATTAATTGCTCTTTAACTGGCTTCTCCGGATCCTCCTCTAGCGGTAGGGTGAAATTTGCCTTCAGCTCAGTCCAAAGATCATCTTTGTGCATATCATTGACATAAGACACCTCAGGGTCTTCGTTCTTAGGCTTATACCATTGCTGGATGCTGATCAGGATCTTGTCCCTAACAAGAACCCCATGCTGAGCAGAAAATGCATCCTTTGTCCGGATGGGTTCAATCGGCATGCCATCGCGCGTGATTTCTATGATCTCAAAGCTTTCATCCGAGCACAACTTTTTCTTCGGGCCTCGTCTCTTTACCAAAGTTGTGCTCGATCCGAAGGGCTAGAAAAAAGAAGAATTAGACAAGAGTTAATTAATATGTGTACATACCAAAACAATGAATGCATCAATTAGCTAGTCATCACAGGCTTAACTAATATATTTACCTGGCCGGACTCTGTTCGGTCACCGGAGCCGTCATCACGGGCTCCTTCTTGCACCAGCATTGGGTCACCAGAGCCATCATAATCATGTGTTTCCTCCTCCATTCTTCGATCATCGTAGCCTGCTTCTTCTTCACCCTGTTCTGCTTCCAGACCATCATTGTCGTTAAGATACGACATGACATCACCTCCGTCTAAGATTATGTCCCCCAACACCTGTTCTTGTTCCTCATCTCGTTCGAACTCCATTGTTTCTGCAAATATTACAACATGGCAATTATTACACAAACATGACAGCATGCGGCGGGAGGGGGTAGGAGACCGACATTGTTTTTTTCTAGGGTATAAGTTATCACGGTCGAAGTTATCTGGGAGGGGGTTATATCGACAATGACGACATACATACATGGGAAAATAATGTTATCGGGGAGGGGGTAGGTCGAACCCCCCTCGTGTTGAAGTTATCGGGACACGGGGTATATCGACCCCCCTCGTGTTGAAGTTATCGGGAGGGGGTATATCGACCCCCCCACATGTTGAAGTTATCGGGAGGGGGTATATCGACCCCCCCATGTGTTGAAGTTATCGGGAGTTTATATCGACACGACATACGTACATGAAAAATATATTATCGGGGAGGGGGTATATCGAACCCCCTCCCCCATGTGTTGAAGTTATCAGGAGGGGTATATCGACGACGACAGACCCAATAAAACATAAGAAAACGAAGAAGAAATAAAAAGAGGAGAAGAAGAAAGGAATAGAGGAGAAGATCGAAGAAAAAAAGAAAAGAAAAAAGAGGAGAAGAAGAAAGGAATAGAGGAGAAGAAGAAGAAATAGAATTTTTTTCTATTTCTTCTTCTTCGCCTCTATTCCTTTCTTCTTCTCCTCTATTTTTTCTTCTTTTTTCCTCTTCTTATTTATTTCTCCTCTTCTTCCTCTCCTCTTCTTCTTTCTTCCTCTTCTTATTTTCTTTTTTCCTATCCTTCTTTTTCTTCTAAATTTTAGCATATTCTAAATTTTCTTTTAACTTTCTATATATGAACAGAAAACTTTCTATGAACAAAAAACTTTATATATATATGAACAAAATTTCTATGAACAAAATTTTCTTCTTTCTTCCTCTTCTTATTTATTTTCTTCTAACTTTCTATATATGAACAAAAAACTTTCTATGAACAAAAAAACATTTTTGACAAATATATTTAGCATATTCTAAATTTTACAACCAGAAAAATTACATATATGGAAAAAACATTAATACACATATGAACAAAAAAATACATATATGAACAAAAACATGCTCTGAATAATTTTTTTATACATTTTGAACATATACATACACATAGCCACATACATACACATATACATTATATATATATGAACAAAAACATGCTCAGAGTAGGGGCGGCGCACGGCGGCCGCGCAGGGCAGGGGCGGCGGCGTGGTGGCAGCGCGCGGCGGCGACGACGGACAGTACAGGGGGAGGAGCTGGGGAACGGGGCGGCGCTCACAGCAAGGTGGCGTCAGCGACGAGGAAGGCTCGGGGACGACGACGGTGAAGGCGCGCTCGGGGGCGAGGGCAGGGGCGCGCGGGCTCAGGGACGACGTCGGCGACGGCGATGGAGACGGCGACGG
>NC_041384.1:185831368-185953362 GCF_002162155.2 Triticum dicoccoides | reverse complement strand
GGTTGGTGCCACGAACCGAGACCAAAGGCCTCTTTTCAGCAGCCCAAAGGGCGGGAAGCAGAGGCCTTTGGTCCCGGTTAGTGGCACCAACCGGGACTAAAGGTGGGCATTGGTCCCGGTTGGTGCCACGAACCGGGACCAAAGGTGGGCATTGGTCCCGGTTCGTGCCACCAACCGGGGCCAGTGGCCTTGCACAGCGGCGTGGTGGTGGGAGTTTAGTCCCACCTCACTAGTTGAGAGCGCCCAACACCTGTTTATAAGCTCCGCTGCCTCCTCCCTCTCAAACTCCTCTGAACTACAGGCCTATGGGCCTAATCTGACACTGCTCTGCCTGTGGGCCTATTGGGCCTTCTACGAGCCTGAATCCTGGCCTAGGTTGGGTTTCTAGTCGTATTCAGGCCGTGGTGGCCCAATAGGCGGCATTTTTTTTGTTTTTTTCTAGTTTTTTTGTTTTGTTTTTTGCATTATTTATTTTCTTTTGTTTTTTGCTTTATTTTTTAATTCTTTTTGCTTTTAGGTCAGAAAAATTATAAACTTTCTGTTAGTGCCATTAGTTTTAGAAAAATTATAAACTTTCTGTTAGTGCCATTAATTTTAGAAAAATTATAAACTTTCTGTTAGTGCCATTACTTTTCAAATTTGAATAGTTAAAATTTGAATTCTTGAAATTTGTGTGAATCACAAGTTTGTGCCATGAACCGGGACCAACGCCCCCTTTAGTACCGGTTGGTGCCACCAACCGGGGCCAAAGGCCTTGCGCTGCCCGCGGCCAAAAGTTTAGTCCCACCTCGCTAGTTGAGAGGGGCTCGGAGTGGTTTATAAGCCCCACTACGGCTGCCCTCTCGAGCTCCTCTCAAATGCAGGCTTACGGGCCTAATCTCACACTATGCTGTCTGTGGGCCTATTGGGCCTTCTACGGGCCGGAATCCTGGCCCAGGTTGGGTTTCTAGTCGTATTCACGCTGTGGTGGCCCAATAGGTGGCAGTTTTTTTATTTTTATTTTTCAGTTTTTTTGTTTTGTTTTTTGCATTATTTATTTTCTTTTGTTTCTTGCTTTATTTTTAATTCTTTTTGCTTTTAGGTCAAAAAAATTGTAAACTTTCTGTTAGTGCCATTAGTTTTCAAATTTGAATACTTAAAATTTGAATTCTTTGAAATTTGTGTGAATCACAAGTTTGTGATTAACTTTACTATAAAAATAGCTTTTTCCATTTTTTGTTTTGTTTTTTGCATTATTTATTTTCTTTTGTTTTTTGCTTTTTTTAATTTTTTTGCTTTTAGGTCAGCAAAATTATAAACTTTCTGTTAGTGCCATTAGTTTTAGAAAAATTATAAACTTTCTGTTAGTGCCATTAGTTTTCAAATTTGAATAGTTAAAATTTGAATTCTTTGAAATTTGTGTGAATCCCAAGTTTGTGATTAACTTTACTATAAAAATAGTTTTTTTCCAGTTTTTTGTTTTGTTTTTTGCATTATTTATTTTATTTTGTTTTTTGCTTTATTTTTTAATTCCTTTTGCTTTTAGGTCAGAAAAATTATAAACTTTCTGTTAGTGCCATTAGTTTTAGAAAAAATTAAAAACTTTCTGTTAGTGCCATTAGTTTTCAAATTTGAATAGTTAAAATTTGAATAATGGTATTATGAGGGCCGAACCATAAGACATTAAAGCATTTCAAATGAAGTCTGAAAAAGTTGAAAGTTGGCATGGTATCATAATTTCACCCACATAGCATGTGCATGTACAAAACGGACAATGGTATCATACTCGTCTGTTAGAAAGTTGGCATGGTATCATCATAATAGTTGCGGGAGAAAGTCTTCACTTTTTCTTCGCTTGTGTCATTTGCTTATTGCGCCGTAACCATGGATAATCTTCATCATTTATCAGGATGCTAGTACGTGATCACCGGTACGCATGGCAGGCTTCTTTCGGTGATCTGCCTCGCCTTTGAAATGCTTGCCTTTCTTTCGACATTGATGGTTGGTCGGAAGAAATCGACGATGGCCTAGGTACACATTCTTCCTGCATTTGTCCAGGTATATACTTTCAGTTTCTTCTAAACAGTGCGTGCATGCATGGTATCCCTTGTTTGTCTGTCCTGAAAGGTTACTGAGAGCGGGCCAATCGTTGATGGTTACAAACAGCAACACGTGCAGGTTAAATTCCTCCTGTTTGTGCTCATCCCACGTACGTACACCATTTCCATTCCACAGCTGTAAAAGTTCTTCAACTAATGGCCTTAGGAACACATCAATGTCGTTGCCGGGTTGCTTAGGGCCTTGGATGAGAATTGGCATCATAATGAACTTCCGCTTCATGCACATCCAAGGAGGAAGGTTATATATACATAGAGTCACGGGCCAGGTGCTGTGATTGCTGCTCTGCTCCCCGAAAGGATTAATGCCATCTGGGCTTAAACCAAACCATACGTTCCTTGGGTCACTTGCAAACTCATGCCAGTACTTTCTCTCAAGTTTTCTCCACTGCGACCCATCAGCGGGTGCTCTCAACTTCCCGTCTTTCTTACGGGCCTCACTGTGCCATCGCATCAACTTGGCATGTTGTTCATTTCTGAACAGACATTTCAACCGTGGTATTATAGGAGCATACCACATCACCTTCGTAGGAACCCTCTTCCTGGGGGGCTCGCTGTCAACATCACCAGGGTCATCTCGTCTGATCTTATACCGCAATTCACCGCATACCGGGCATGTGTTTTGATCCTTGTATGCACCGTGGTAGAGGATGCAGTCATTAGGGCATGCATGTATCTTCTGCACCTCCAATCCTAGAGGGCATACGACCTTCTTTGCTGCGTATGTACTGTCGGGCAATTCGTTATCCTTTGGAAGCTTCTTCTTCAATATTTTCAGTAGCTTCTCAAAACCTTTGTCAGGCACAGCATTCTCTGCCTTCCAATGCAGCAATTCCAGTACGGTACCGAGCTTTGTGTTGCCATCTTCGCAATTGGGGTACAACCCTTTTTTGTGATCCTCTAACATGCGATCGAACTTCAACTTCTCCTTTTGACTTTCGCATTGCGTCCTTGCATCGAGAATGACCCGGCGGAGATCATCATCATTAGGCACATCGTCTGGTTCCTCATGATCTTCAGCAGCTTCCCCCATTGCAACATCATTGGGCACATCGTCTGGTTCCTCTTGATCTTTAGCAGCTTCCCCCGTTATAGCATCACCGTATTCAGGGGGCACATAGTTGTCATCATCCTCTTCTTCTTCCCCGTCTTCCATCATAACCCCTATTTCTCCGTGCCTCGTCCAAACATTATAGTGTGGCATGAAACCATTGTAAAGCAGGTGGGTGTGAAGGATTTTCCGGTCAGAGTAAGACTTTGTATTCCCACATTTAGGGCATGGACAACACATAAAACCATTCTGCTTGTTTGCCTTAGCCACTTTGAGAAAATCATGCACGCCCTTAATGTACTCGGAGGTGTGTCTTCCATCGTACATCCATTGCCGGTTCATCTACGTGCATTAGATATAATTAAGTGTGTCAAAAACCATTACAGAACATCATGAATAGATAATTAAGTGACCAAATTAATAGAAGTTCATCATCACATTAAAACCAAAGTACATACATAGTTCTCATCTAACAACATATAACTCTCCAGAACATCTAATTAATTAAACCATACATTGAAACTATGTAAAACATTTCAACGCGAAAACAAATGCAATCATAATCGCAACCAAGGTAACAATTGATCCAACGGCATAATGATACCAAGCCTCAGTATGAATGGCATATTTTCTAATCTTTCTCATCTTCAACCGCATTGCATCCATGTTGATCTTGTGATCATCGACGACATCCGCAACATGCAACTCCAATATCATCTTCTCCTCCTCATTTTTTTTATTTTTTCCTTCAAGTAATTGTTTTCTTCTTCAACTAAATTTAACCTCTCGACAATAGGATCGATTGGAATTTCCGGTTCAATTACCTCCTAGATAAATAAAATCTATGTAACGCTAGTCGGCATAATTGTCATAAACAATAAATGAACCAAATAGTTATAAAAAGATAATATATACCACATCCGAATCATAGCCAGGACGAGGGCCGACGGGGGCGGATACCAAAACCATCGCACTATATAATTACAAGCAATAATAAAAGTAAGAAAATTAGACAAGTATCTATCTAGCTAAAGTAAGAATTTTTTCTTTCAGGAAGAAGATAAGAACAAGAGGCTCACCACGGTGGTGCCGGCGACGAGATCGGTGTGGGTGATCCATGGCGGTGAAGACGGGAGTGGGACGTGACGGGCTCCTAAACCTAGGCAAATCTCGAGGAAAATGGAGCTTTGAGGTCGAGCTTTGAGAGGAGAAAGCTTAACTAGTGTGGCTCGGGCATTTCATCGAATACCTGATGTGCATAGGAGGTGAGCTAGAGCACCACAAAGCTCTCCCCTCGCCGGCCAGAAAAAACAGAGCAGTGTGGAGTGCTCTGCTCGCCGACGAGTGGGTATATATAGGCACCTCATTGGTCCTGGTTCGTGGCATGAACCGGTACCAAAGGGAAGCCTGTGGTCCCGGTTCAAGCCACCAACCGGGACCAATGGTGGTGGGCCAGGAGCGAGGCCCATTGGTCCCGGTTCGTCCCACGAACCAGGACCAAAGGGGCATGACGAACTGGGACCAATGCCCCCACGAGGCCCGGCAGGCCCCTGGCCTCACGAACCGGTACAGATGGCCCCATGGGTCCCGGTTCTGGACTGAACCGAGACTAATGGGCCACCTCGGCCTGGACCAAAGCCCAGTTTTCTACTAGTGTAGTCAAAACCAAGTGTTACTACTACACCAAACAAGTTCAAAACGAGAAACTGGACCCACTCACGGCACGCCTCTCTCGTTTGGCCTGCCGGTCAAAGCGCTTCTCTTCTTGGCATAACAATAGAGTACAATAATTTTTTTAGAATGCTCTTGGCATGTCGCTAACATGTGATGAGTTAACCGACCTCAATAGACGGCAAAAACGCTAGCCCGCCGCACTTTGAGAGAGACAAGGAGTGAGAAGCGATACGGGCTGGTGGATTACTAGAGCTAGGTGTCGCACAGAGGCCAAGAAATATGGTGATAGCGTGGGTTGGCCACGTACAGTATGATGTAACTACACTGGGCTGCCGTGTTTCATACTCTTCCGGTCTACTGTGGACATGATTGGTTGATTTTATATCGCTAAATAATATAAAATACCATGAGTGCAGACACTCCACCACAAGGTTCCTTGCTCCTTCTCGGTCATCGGGAATCTATGTTCTTCCAGTCTTTTTTTGACATGTGCTTTGTTCATCCTTTTGCCAACACGCGGGACATCTAGCATCAAGGTGCACGTGTCATGCAAGAAAATGGAGATAAGCAGGCGTAAGTGAGTCATGCACTATGATGGCACCTAGTACTACGTAGTAATATTTTTCCTCCTCGATGCCACGTGAATACTGCACGTACTCAATGACGGAGCACTGGATGGTAGCCATGGACTGATGGACATGGTCGGCCCTTTTTGGAGAGAGTACTGAATACGTATTAAATTTGATGTGTCCCGTTAACTCGTAGAACTACGAGAAGCACACACTGAATGACGGAGCACGGGATGGTAGCCATGGACATGGTCAACCCTTTTTGGAGAAAATGCGCTACTTTTGATGTGTCCGGTCTACTCGGAAACGAGGAGAAGCTTTGCTTACTAGTAGTACACTATCGACTGTAGTACCATCATCATTGTTCAACTTTTGAAAGAGACGAGAGAACTTAATGTTTATTTGCTAATTAATAGCATTGCATGCAATGAACTAACCACTGCATGTCGTGTTTGCTAATCTCAAGTCATTAAAAGCATGGACACCCACATCTCTTTGGTTGATATGTCAATAAACAAGAAACGAGGTAGAAGTTAATGCACCGTGCCTAAGTATTTTGGGATTATTTGGTTTTCGTAAGATGACACCTAGACGGAGGGAGTATTATACTTGAAGGCTACAAGGTTGGCTATAGATGATGTGGCAGTGTCATGTAGCCATCAGCTGGTTATACTATTAACCATGCTCTTATAATACTCCTATATTTAGGAACGGAGGGAGTAATTGGCATGCATGATACTACCTATAATACTCCCATTACAACCAGCCTGGTAGAATTAAAATACCTAATCTAAATGGTCGCCGCACGATCTCTTTGTCCTCCTCCAACATCCGGCAGAAGAAGAATCGAGCAAGACACCGACTGTATTCGCCGGCGTCACCTCGGCGGTGGCCTTCATGGGATACAATCGACGGTGGCCTCCCGTGTTCTACTTTTCCTTGATGATGGCGGTGGGCAGGGACGTGCTGCCTGTCACCTCGTCCACATCCGTGTAGCTGCATCACCTCATTGACATCCGTGGTGGCTTCTTTCTCTGCCTGCATGTCGCGGCTACGCGTGCATCGACGGTGGATGGCGCAGTCGCGGGCACTGGAGGCACTGTACGATGCGGCGACATCGAGGGCAGCGACGCCGTGCTCCCCGACAAGCCGGCGTGGAGCAAGTCGGCACTCTTCCTCAAGGTGTATTGGAGAGGCCAGCTGCGGAACCACGCACTAGCTTAGTGCAGCAACTACCTTCGACGGGCTAGGCTAGGTAGGTGGAGAAGCGAGCTACCGGACTCGGCGGGCCACCCAGATGGCTTTTATGCCGGAGAACTGCTCTGCTCGTCGGATGCTGCCGAAAGAGTGGACATAATGGTGGAAGGAGGAGCTTGGCCGGCGTCCTGCTCCTGAATGGATGTGTGTGGCCGGAGTTGGTTTCTCGCATTCCACGCGGTTTTCTATATCTATATCTGTATCTATATCTATACTACTATATATATTTATATTACTATATATACTATTATATATACTATTCTATACTATATAGTGTACCAATAATATGACATAAGAACCATTGGATCTTTTGAATCGGACGGCTGTAGTTAAATGCTTCTAACTAGATGAGACATGGCTGCACAAGTGCCGTTAGATCTGACAATCCTATGGCCAGTAGCCTAGGGATTCGCTGTGGGACACCATTCTCCTCTCATCAGCCATGTGATGTGACATTTTGTTCAGAACACGTGAGGACCTTTACGCTGTGAGCTGGCCATGTAGCATACGCGAGTACATTCTAGAATTGCCTACAGAAGTGTCGATGCAGAAGCTACCTAGCAACCAATAGTACCACAGTATTGCAGTATACTATTTATTCTTTAACACAGTAGAAACATTTTTTTCCTCAAAAGAAGTAGTATACCATAGAAAAGAGTAGCACATGGTAGTATTGCTGGTTTTGAAAGAAATATCAACCAGCTGGTAGAAAATTTAGATGTAGTTTTTATACATGATGTTATTTTACTTGAAACACTTACCCGCAAAAAAAAGTTTACTTGAAACACCATGAGGTCGAGGGCACATGAATGAAATGAAATTGATGACAAAACTATGACTTAAAGGTATGAGAAGGTGAATTATTTACATCAAACTAATTTTCTTCGTATTTCAAAAATTTAAAAACAACTCCCTCAATTCTCATAATATAAAATGTTATTACAACTAATACTTGTGCTACTGTGATTTCAAGTGAAGAGCAAAAAAATTCCACTAGAAAGCGGAAATATCATTTTCAAAATTAGATGATAATTTTATCAAACATAGGTTCTTTAATTTTAATTTAATGACTTAGTATTGTGATTATACATAATAATCTCACGTGCAAAGCACATACAAATTATTAGTACTATATAGTGTACCAATTTTAAGTAGGACTAAGAACATCAATCATAACAGTCGATCTTCTAAATCCAACAACCAATATTAGTAGGATTCGCATGAACAATACACTGCTGCTACCTCACCTATGTTCTAGAACAATCAATACGGAGGGATGTGATGGTTGCTTGTCCGTTTATTTTACCAGGCCACTTATTAGTGGTTGGGTTTCGTGATATGACAGCTTTACTGCCGTGAGACTCGCGTGCAGCGCCGCCCTCTACACTAGTACTACATCGGTCATGGTTTATTAGTCCCACATTGAATTTGACTGAAGATTTAACTAACAAAATGTTAGTGCATGTCAACAAAAACTATATCGTTGGATTAGTATTTGAACATAGCTTTAAATGATATAATTTTAGGTGACATGCATCAGCATTTATCATACCATATATAATGTTAGTTCAATTTTTGGTCATACTAATCTATAGTAAGGTGCCCGTGCATTGCACAGAACAGTGAAATGCATTGATCGGGGAGTTGTTTATTTTGACAAAGGATGTGGGGGGTCATCTCATGTGTAACGGGTATCGATAGGTTTCTTCGAAGGGCGTGGCTAGGTCTCAGTCCAAGTCTCAGTCAAATGATATAGTATAAGAAGAAAAATAAAAAAACTGAAAATAATTTTTTGTACTAATCTCCATGCAAAATCAAAGGACTATATCATCGACTAAGACATAACGAAGTCTCAGTCGACTGAGACATAGCAAAACTGTTCTTTAAATGTTATTTCATCTCTAGAGCTCACAAACATCCGGGTGAAATAGATAAAAAAGTATCTTTTGCAAACAAAAGCGTTCAACTGTTCAACCTGCATCCAAAACTTGTGAAGAAATAACACTTATTGTGCTTTGCAAGAAATGATCTTTAAGAATTAGTTTTTGAGTATCGATTGTTATACATGTTGGCTACAGATGTCATGGCACTTTCTTATAGTCAACAGTTGGCTATACTATTAAGTATTAACCATGCCCTTATACACCTAGACGGGGGGATTAAATAAGGATGACTTGGAAGAGGGCAGAGGAGATGTAAGAAATGGTTCATCATAAGTCTTTCACCAGTAGTGTAGTAAAAATTTCATACATGGAAGATTCTAGACTAAACCATAAATGGATACACTTTTATTCATGCGTGATACTCCAATAGAGAAAGATCATGCATGGAAGTCTCCACATGCTTAGACAGCAGATTACATTGAGCGAAGACTAATGATCAACATTTAACTTGGTAATGCATATGTCCAGGTGAACCTCCTTGGAGTCCCCGCGCACCTCATTGGGGGCCAAATCATACCATGCGTCTTCCATGTCCACATCGGCGGGAAGGTCCCAGCTCTGCACAGTCCTAGTCAGCTTGATGTAGCCAGCCCGGCCAGTGTCGCCCCCACGTACCTCTGAGGGGTAGTAACAATGAGCACGCACCCGTACATCGGCCTCGTGTCAGTGTCAGCGTCAGCAGCGTCGCCCCTGACGCACACTATAGAGACGGGGCGGCGGCCTGCGCGGGCCTTGCCGGTGCCCACGATCAAGAGGAAGACGTTGCCGTCCTCCTCCGAGACTAGCAGACGGCGGTGATCCTCCAGCGACTCCGGCACGGTGAACGGGTAGCACGTCTCGTACTTGATGTTCTCAGCCAATGGCCAGTAGTGATCGCCGCACGCCTGCGTGAGGTGGTGCACGTTGTCCGCCGGTGAGCCCCAAAACAGCATCGGGCACTCAGAGTAGTAGACGAAGGGCTCTTTGGAGGCATCGACCAGGCCGTCCATGAAACGGGAGTGGCTGTAGGGGACGTTGCGCCAGTTGAATATATGAGCAAGTTAATACAAGATTTAGTCTGAATAAGCACAAAATAAATCATAACGGCTATAACAGAGATTAAACTAATCATGTGGACTAGCATAGTAGATGAACAGATCGAATCTAGGACACATACTAGAAACATGAATTCTACCATGATTTCGAACAGGAAGGAAAGAAACACATACGGTGCAACGGGAGCAGCACCGTTGGCGTTGAGGTTGTCGCCCATGTCGTTGGGGAAGAGGTTGCCGAGGTCGGGGATGAAGTCGTCACTGCCAGCAGTCGCGAGAGTGCGCTCCCTAAATTTTAAAAGCGCCCGCCGAATGGAGCATAAGAGGGAGTGGCTGTAGGGGACGTTCAGCCGCCGAATGGAGCGCATGAGTAGCCCACGAAGCAGTAGATGGTGCTCCTCCCTAGTCTCTACTATTATCTCTATCTCTACTACTCTTCTTTGTTTTCTATAATATACTAGTAGTAGCTGTCAAATCGAATAGTACTGCGTTGTCCATTGCACTCCCGGCTGAACACGCCTCCTCGCCTCCATCAAACCCCTGTGTTAAACCGGCATAACTAGCTCATAACTAGTTCCAATGGGCTTTGTTGCCACATGACCACCAGATGGTTTGATTGAGCCCAGTCGAGATGGTTTAGTAGGATTATGTGGATATTTCTCAAAAAAACACGTGGAAAAAGTGAAGCAACGTGCAGTTCTTTTTAAATGAACGTACAGTTTTATGGCAGGAATACTACATCCGGTATTACAATATTGAACTAATATCGGCATTTACACATCACTATAATTTCTTTTTCTTTGAATCTATTAGCACATATATTACTTCTTTTCCCTTTTACCCAAATCACTCTGTTATATTAAGACGTGCCTTGCACGTGTATACATACTAGTAAATATGGCAGAGGAGGCGGGTACAGCTGGGAGTGCAGCAGGCGGCGCCCCGGGCCGGCACGCCGCTTGAAATGGCGGGTACATCTGGGAGTGCAGTGGGCGGCGCCCTAGGCCAGCGTGCCGCTTCAAATGGCGGATGTAGTGAGAGGTCGCGTCCGCCCTAACCCCCTTGACGGTGCATGTCACCTTGTGTCCAGATCTAAAATGCCACATGTACCAGATGAATGACTCCAAGCTCGACCACCGTGATGCAAGAGGTGCGAGCCGAGGAACGCTGTTGGAGACACCCTCCTCGTCATCATCAGAGTCCTAGAAGATCTCACCCACATCATCATTAGGCATGCAGCCGCCTTCATAGACAATGTGCGCAGAAGGAGTAGAGGCGACTGGGGACGCACCACGTCGTGGGCACTCCGTATGTGCTCGTGTGCGTGCAGCGGGCGTGCTTTTCCATCGGTGCTAGCTCTAAGGCCGAGGATGCGGTCATCTTTGACTCCGGCTAGTCATTGAGCAACGACGGCAAAGAGGTGCTGCAAGACATGCGTAGGTGCCATTGTGTGCGAGCTTCGCCATAGCACGACGAACCGGATGTCACCGCAGATGGCGCACGCCTCCTTGCAGCTGAGTGTGTGTGCATGCATGTGTTATTCGCGTGCATTCTGCGACCGAGTGTGTGTGCATGCATTTGTTGTGTACATGCGTTGTGTGCTCCATGTTGTGCGCATTTATGCATGAGTTGGATCGGCATGAGTTAGTGCGTTGGTATGTGTACATGCATGGCTGCATGCATCCTGTACATGCGTGGCTTCTTGCGTGGTTATCAATATAAACTAATAAAATATCTTCAACTTAGCATCCGGATGTATCGTCTCTAGTGGTTAGCAAAGAGTTCATGTTATTTTATTTGTTTATAGGAAGGCAGGCGGCAAAAAATAGGGGAAAACATGCAAGGTTTCTTGCAGACGCTCCACCGCGAGGTTCCTTGCTCCTTCTCTGTTGTCGAAAATCTATGTTCTTAAACTCTTTTTTTTACGTGAGATTTGTTCATCCTTTTGCCAACACGCGAGACATTTAGCATCAAGGTGCACGTGTCATTCAAGAAAATGGAGATAATCAGATAAGCAGTGCGTAAGTGAGTCATGCACTTCGATGGCACCTACTCAACGACGGAGCACGGGATGGTAGCCATGACATGGTCACCTTTTTTTTGGAAAGAGTACGTACTACTAAATAACTTTGATGTGTCCCGTCAACTCGCAGAATGACGAGAAGCTTGCTTACTACATCTTCTCCCTCGCCAACGCATGCGCGGTGGCTCTCAGCACGAGGAGAAACTTTAGCTCACAAGCGGTGGACGTGCAACAATTCATTTGGTGTCAGATTGCCAGAAGTACTACTATAGTACCACCATTATTGTTCGACTTCAGGAAGAGGCGAAGAGCCAAGCGCAAGGCTAGCCATAGTGGGAGTAACATAAGTAGGAGTACCTCCTTTTTTTATTCTAGAAACAACCACACATGAATATTGGACAGTAGCAGCACATCAACTGAATCAAAAATCGAAACCTTCCCGCACGGGCCAACTGAGCCTGCCGCTCCACATTGATGGCA
Organism: Triticum dicoccoides; assembly: GCF_002162155.2. Taxonomy (NCBI): domain Eukaryota; kingdom Viridiplantae; phylum Streptophyta; class Magnoliopsida; order Poales; family Poaceae; genus Triticum; species Triticum dicoccoides. The sequence goes on along the minus strand of NC_041384.1, from coordinate 185,941,235 downwards.
AGTTAGGGTGACACGACCTCTCACTGCTTCCGCCATTGAAGTGGCGCGCCGACCGAGGGACCACCCGCTGCATGCCCGACATTTCAGACTACACATACTTTGTGAGACAAAAGGTGGGGCCATTATTAATGATATAGTATTATACTAAAGGGACTAACTATTGTAAGCAGGCTCCGTATTAGGTTGGTTCTAGATGATGTGTAAACTTCATATAGCTGGTTGTTGGCTATACTGAATTTTGGTAGCACCGCACAAAAGTTATATGGCTGCATCTACCTGCTGTCAGCTAACCTCATGGTGCTCCAGGTATTCCTACATTCGTAACTAGGTACAATCACCACCACGAGATGAAATAAGTTTATTCATACGTTGACTTGCTGATTGCAGTGTGGAACAATCCTGTCATGTGTGGAGTAGCAAACAAGCAGTGCAGCCGAAGGTGGAAATCAACCAAGGACTTACGAAATTATATATAATCATCCTCAGGCAGGTCAGTATTCCCCTCGTCGAGATGATCATGTTTTGTCATGCCGAGCTATTGATATGTGCTACTGTTTTGCAACACCGTTTAAGTATAGCTATTGTTTTCCTATTTTTTCGGATTCAGGACAATGAAGATGATTTCGGGGGAACTGCACAATATGGACTCATGTTGAGTCATCTCTATTGCCTCATGTGTTTGCTGCAAAGGTGTCAGCATCAATTGCAAGATGAGGCAGCTAGCTAGCTGTGAAGTTGCCAACATGCTCAAAGTGCTCACAACATTGAGAAGAAACAAGCATGCAAAGGAAATTAAGGAAATTAATGCGTGCGCAGGGAGGCCCTTTGCTTAGAGAAGCATCGACTGATTTTCTTTATTTCCACACCTTCTCACAGCTTTGTATTGGTTATAGTATGGTGAATCATTGAGATGCATAAACATGCTGAACTTTTGTTCTTCTGAATGTTAGTATGCATACTGTTTCTTCTGAAGCTTAGTTTAATGTAAATGTTGACTAGCCTGTGAACCTTCACAATCTAGTAAGTATATTGTAGGCCTGTTATTTGACACCTCACTTTGCCGCGCTACGCGACCAGTGTGAGTGTCTACATCTAGTACCGCATCCTCTAATTTGGTGGATGCCAAGTTGAAAAAGGTTACCGATGAGTAGCCATAAGCTGGAGGCGTCTATTTTTTCTTTTGAATGGGCAATAAGCTAGAGAGCTGGAGAGTGTCTCTAATGGGCTGCCTCTAGTGTTAAGGCCCTCCAGTACGAAACACGGGCAGCCAACTGGGCCGATACAAAAGCCTATCCATCTTAAAGCCCATTTGTTTTTCTTGAAGAGGGGGCGATCCCAGAAAAACCCGCCTTCCTCCTCGCTTCCTCTTATACTGCAGCTCGCTGGACTCCCCCGCTTCCGTCGCCCCCCAATTCCCCCTGCTCCCCATCTTCCTGACTAGTCTAGAAAATCTCCGCTCCCCTTCTTCCTCACTCGTACAGAAAACACCTGCTCCTATTCTTCCACCCCAACAGAAAACCCCAGCCGTCCTTCTTCCCCACGCGCACTTCCACTAGGCATCTCTGGCTACTCTGCTCAAACCCGTGAGCTCAGCGCGACGCCCACAAGGAAAATGGAGTCGACTGGCCCTAGCGCCAAGAAGATGAGGCTCCCGCCAGCCGAGACGCCGGTTGTAGATCCCGCACCTGGCATCGCGGGGAGAAGCGGCGAGCCCCCCCCCCCCACCAGAATCTAAGGAACCGGTAGAATCTCTGGTGGACCACATCAGCGATCTCCCGGATGTCATCCTTGAGGAGATCATCTCGCTTTTCCCCACCAAGGATTGCTGCCGCACACAAGTCCTCTCAACTCGGTGGCGCCCTCTATGGCGCACCGCGCCCTCAATCTCGACTGTCGTCAGATATCTATCCTTCCTGGATTTGATCTCCTCAAAGCCATCATCTCCTCTCACCAGCAGGGCCCCGTTCAACACCTCTGCATCCCGACATGCTACCTGCTGTCCATACCCGGCACAGTGTATGGTTGGCTAACATCCCCTGAATTCGGAAAACTCCAGCAGTTTGACTTCTACCATTACCACGAAAGTTTCATACCACGAACATACCAAGAATTCGTGCCCACACCACCATTGTCCATCTCGCGGTTTTCCTCCTCTGTCCACACTGCCACCTTCGCCCAGTGCTATCTACCAGACGATCTCGTACAAATGCGTCGACTCCCACTACTAAAATAACTTTCGCTTGTGGTGGTTTATCTGTCGGAGGACTCACTGCACAACACCATCCACTCCAGTTGCCCTGCCCTGGAGCGCTTGCTGATTGTTTTGGGAATAAAAATCCCTATCAGTTGTCTCCAAATAAAGTCACCTCACCTTAAAAGCATTGGAATTTGTTTTAAAGGACAACAACTCATCACCGAAGATGCCCCTTCACCTGAAAGGTTGCTCCTTGATAATTGTTATAAACCTTCGCAAATAATTGTCGTCTCTGCGCCCAAACTTGAGACCTTGGGTCTAATTTGTGATCCGTTTAATGATCATAAAGAGCTGGTGTTTGGCTCCTCACTTTTTCAGGTACCGTATATTATCATCTACACATTTGTAATCATAAGCTGCATTTTTCATTTGTGCGCATAAGTTTTATACCATCTTGGAGTACACTTTGGGTACTAATATTATGTTATATGCTCAATGAAGAGTTCGTCCATGGATAGCCTATCAATGCTGCTGGATTCTATCAAGATCTTATATATCGGAATGTATAGTTATGATCTGAACATAATTATTGGCTTGTTGCGATGCTTTCGGTCTCTGGAGAATTTATATATGGAGGTGATGATTTCATGCACATTGAAAGACTGTATATATTGTACTAGAATTAATCGTTCAACTGTTGCTCTTTCGACATACTCTTTTTTTAGACCTTAACTGTTTTCAAATCTTCATGTCTACTTAGGTACTGCAAGTACATGGACAAAAATGTATAACCAATCAGTGGCGTAGTAAGCACCAGGATTTTCTCAGTTCTCATGACAGTCGTTTGAGGACAATAACGATGGAAGGATATGCATCCAACCAGGCAAACAGAAGCTTTGTCACATTCTTCCTATTGAATGCGAGGTTACTATTGTCCCTGGGGCTTAAGTTTTACCGCAAGAGATTTCTCACGGACGGACACGTTGAAGAGCAAAAAAAGAAGTTTCAGGTGGACAAATGGGCTTCTAAACATGCTCGACTTCTATTTACAACAAGTTGTAGTCATCGTGCAATAAATTTTTATGCAGAGGATGTTAATTTTATGGATCAGACCGATCCATTTGTTTGTGACTGTGAAAAAGAGTGGTTGGGTTAGATGTTACTGCCATGTTCAATCTGGGTTTTGTCTAAAAAATTGATGAGCAATTAATCCTTGGGTTTTTTGTACCGTTTGTAAGCTTGATTTGCATGTTGTTGCCCTCGTACTCCCATCCACCTGCCACTACACTGCCGCATCTTCCATAGCTGTTGTTCCTTCCCGTCCGAGGCCTCGCTGTCATTCTCCGGCTTGGTTCGCTCGCTGTGCCCGCCTCCGTCTGGCGTTGTTAACATGGTCAACAACCAAGAGGAATCAGTAGATGACTGTACATGGAGAGGCTGACAGTAGGGACCCACATGGTGATTGCATTACGCAAGCAGGTGCCTCGTAATTACAAGCCAGGACAAGTCATCGACATCTCATCTCACACCGGCGATGCATAGGCCAGCGCAGCAGCGGATTTGTTAAAATTACACAACGAGCAGATAACACCAGGGACCCAGCAGCTCGCCCAATTGTTTTTTAGTTTCAGAGACGGAGCTCAACTGCGCGCTATGCGGGGGCTGTGGCCCCTCTAGCCCATGCTTACGCTTTTATTTAAGCACATGACGAGCCATGTTGATATCTTTTTTCTTTCTAAAAATGGTTAGCCAAGTTCTTTTTTGGGAGAACACCAAAACTGAGGCCTACTTGCTTTTCTCAGCCCTATTGGGCAACAAATCTTTCAAGACGAGGAGGGAGGGATGTAAAGTAGTAAGAAACGGGCTTCCCCAGAAAATGGGCTATAAGTTGTAAGAAATGGGTTGTAAATTTTTAAACCAAAGCCAACTGGCAATTACATTAAAATATCATTTTTTTCTAGATTTCTCTACTCTCTACTCTTATGAAAACCAAAGCCAACTGGCAATTACATTAAAAGATCGTCTTTTCTCCCACAAGATAAACTACTCATATAAATGCATCTTCATGTTTCGTGCAACGCACGGACATCTTGCTAGTTAAGATTTTAAATTTCATTCATTTTTTTGCGGAGAATTATTTTTTGAATTTTATTTTGACATAATTTTTTAAAAATTATTTTTAAGGCGAGTTGAAATTTCGTGATTAAAAGAGTTCTTACCCCACCGAAATATGAAAAAATTCGTTGAATTTTTTAGGAGTGCCTAGAATATATGGTCTGTAATGCTAATAAAATGAATATGGGATTCAAACATCCTTAAGAATTAGCAAATGGGCTGTAAATTATTGAAACTAATGGCTAATGGGTTGTATGTTATTTTCCACACATTTGGAGGCTGACTTCTGGGCCTACTAGGTTGACAATGACGTTGTCCTAATTTTTTTACGCGTACGCAAGGCTTTGTTAACTTAATCAACACAGAGCAGTGACTATTGGATGTCCATCCAATGGCCGCCGTGCTTCTTCAATCTCTGATCTTCCTGCTCTAGCTGCCCAAACCAGCGCCGGCGGGACTGCCTGCTCCCTCCTCCCGTGGCTGGCTGTGCTGCCGCCAGGCCATCCCTCTACCCACCCACACATCCTGTTATTTTCCGGCGACGTCAACCTCACCCCGCAGCCGACCAGTCAGCACTCGCACACCCCTCAGTGTGGGCATCCGCTTTGGTGGCTTCACCGGCTCCAGGTCGTTCCCTTCTTGGGCCTCGCCCTTGTCCACCGCGTCGGTGCTCTCGGCGCGGTGAGGTCAACATGGTCAACAAACAACAACCATTGAAAGAGGCTGACAGTAGGGGTCCACACAAGGAAATGCCTCCTTATTACATGCAAAATAATGATCCGTCCACCTGATAGCTGGGACCCATCGGAAGGGCCTCTGTATTTCTTGAAAAAAAGTTCCCCCCGCTGTCAGCTTGGACCCACCAGCTATATATTCGCACACAAGGAAGTGCCTCCTTATTACACAAAAAAAATGAATACTCACCCTACTAGCTTGGACCCACCATTGTGGGAGGCTGACTTGTGGGCCTACTAAGATGACGAGGACGGAGAGCTTTGTCAACTTAGTCAATATGAACGATTCTAGCTCTAGTGACTGTACGATGTCCATCCAATGGTCGTAGTGCTTCTTCAACCTCTGGTCTTCTTGCTCCAGCCGCCCAAACAAGCGTCGACCGTGCCGCCGGCTCCTACCTCCCGTGTTCGGCTGTGCTACCACCGCTGGCCATGCCATCCCTCTATACTCATCCACACCTCCTGTTATTCTCCGGCGACGGCAACCTCACACCGCAGCTGAAGCAGTCAACCCACGTACTCCCCTCCGCGTGGGCACCACTGCCGCGTCTTCCCCAGCTCCGTGTCGTCCCCTTCCTAGGCCTCGCCGTCATCCACAACCCTGGTGCTCTCGGCGCAGCGTGGTCAACATGGTCAAGGAACGACTTCCATCAGAAGAGTACTATACGTGGAGAGGCTGACAACTGGGTCCACGGCCACAGCAAGGAAGTGCCTCCTTATTACGCGAAAAATAATGATTCCTCCACCTGACAGTAGGGACCCACCGGACTGGGCACCATATTTCATGAAAAAAACATTTCCCCTTGACTACTGGGACCCACCAGCTACATCTTCGCACGCAAGGAAGTGCCTGACAGTCGGGACCCATCTGGTCGAAGCGTACGTAGCGATGTCATTCTGGTCGCGAACGTGTACGTACATAATGGTCGATGTAGCGGCGTGCACGTGTGGTAGTAGAGGCGCGCACGTGTGGTAGTAGAGGTGCGTACATAGCATGTACACGTATGTACAACGGCCAGGGTGCAAGAAAGTAAATACGACCACGTACGTACATACGGGCGGGGTCTCGAACGCCTAATCGTGCATACGTACGGCCAGGGCTCGTGTACATGGCTAGGTCAGAACGGAGAATATGCGTCGTCGTCGTGTTCATGGGGAACCAACTGGCTGGGTCAGAATGAAATGTGTCGTCGTGTTCATCGGGAGCCAACTGGCTTGAGCCAATGGAAACGAGGCCCGGCGTACCGCAGAACGGAGGAAACAACCTTGTGTTCGACCGGCCACGGTCGAAACGGGATCCTGTTCATCGGGAGGGGTCTGACGTACCACAAAACGGAGGAAACAGACTTCTGTTGGACCTCCTACGTCGAAACGTGGTCCTGTTGACCGGGAGGGGTGTGGCGTGCCGCAAAACGGAGGAAACAGACTTGTGTTGGAGCGCTACGGTCAAAACGGGGGTCCTGTTCATCGGGAGGGGTGTGGCGTACCGCAAAACGGGACTCCACAGGCTAGTGGTCATCCATCGTCGACCTCCTCCAGCCTCCACCTACGACTGTTCATCCACGGGCTCCTGTTCATCCAGCCTTCACCGCGCGCTCCTCCACCGGCTACTGTTCAACCAGCCCTCTCCACGGGGTCCTGTTCAACCACCCCTCCACGAGCTACTGTTCATCCAGCCCTCCACCGGCTACTGTTCAACCAGCCCTCCACCGGCTACTTTTCAATCAGCCCTCCACGGGGTCCTGTTCATCTAGCCCTCCACGGGTCCTGTTCATCCACCGACTCGATCATTGGGGTACTGTTCATCCAGTGGCAACGGCCTCTACTACCATGGGTTCCTATTCATCCAACCCCCCACCGGGAACTGTTCATCCAAACCCCCTCAATAGCGCTCATTGTTCATCCAGAGGCAGCATCGATCGGCTTCAGTTAGCAACAGTAGTGAAGGAATCACACTCGGGTTCAGTTAACAGCAAGGGATCGATCGATCGCTCGGGTTCAGTAACGCGTAGCCTGTAGTGCAATCGCTCGGGTTCAGTTAGAGCCCAACGCCTCGCTCGGGTTCAGTTAGAGCCCAACGCCTCACACACACAAGCATACGTACGAGAGAAACGCGAATCGCTCGGCCCCCGACCACCCACTGTAACCGGGAACTCCCCGATATTTTCCTTGCCCTCGCTTCTACCACGGTTTTTTCTGTCATGGACGGCCCAAAGAATGTCATGTAGCCGCGTCTCCGGCCTGCCTAGGACGAAAAGGCCATTTTCTGTCATGATTTTTTGTCAAAGAAGTAGGACCCCCACCACATCTATGATGATACCGGGTTTTGTCACAATTATTGTCATAGAAGTGTCATAAGTATGCCAATTTTTTCCGTCCGGCCCTAAATGTCATGGATATGTCTTTTTTTGTAGTGTTGCGTAGTAGACATCTGTCGGCCGCCCCTTACATTTACTATTCCATGGCCACTTCTCCGAATAATTGCAGTCCTTCCCCCATGCCAGCCTTCTCCCCCATTCGCCCGCTGGCACCACACCTGTCGAGTTCATTGCCTCCGGCAACCACCCTTGCCACGTACCACCCCGCAGCCCTGCTGACACCCGGCCACCAATTTCCCATGAGATCCTGGCAAGAATCCGCCAATATATTTTTCCTTATTTTTCGTCTTTCCCCATCTCCGGCCACAACAATGCTACCCCTCATCATCCCTATTTCAGTGGCACTCCTCCCATCGCCCCAACCACGATCAAAGCTGCAAGGTGTAGGGAGGACACCTGTAAAGAGAAAGGTTCAACGTAAAGGAAGAAATGTACACAAAGAGTGGTCGCCGGTCGCCATTGTCGATTTCGGTGAATCCTTGTGTTCCACACATTGCCATTGCGCCACTAGGAGAAGGATGAGGGAAGGAACCCATTCATACAAGGAAGCGCCCAAGTCATGGCCCATGGAGGATGAATTTTAACCACTGTGTCGACTACTTCGTCGCACGCTTACGTCGTGCACGATAAAACTCTGTAAAATTATTGTACAACGCATCTATCCTATGTACTAGCTAGCTCATGGAAATCATCTAATGCCGAAAATTCATAGTTGGGCACATGAAAGGAAGAAGGAAGAAGAGGGAGAGAGGCTTCCATGTGGGGTCTAGTTTGTATGAGGAGTTGTTTGAGAGTTACGACTGGAAACCAGTTTTTCTTAGCGGAGCAAATACAAAAAGTTAAGGTATAAGGGGCCATTTTAGTGCATTTCTAACTGATCCCCTATAACCAATTTTACTCAACTAACCGGCACCTAGCCGATCCCTTATCCGTGATTAGTGGAGTATATTTTTACTCTAGCCCCAAAATTTCCCTATTTTACTCCATCGATACACGGCCGAGTAAAACTCCGCGACTCTCTCTCGCGTCCGCGTGGTCATTGCATCTTCACCGGCGCGCCTCCCGCCGGTCCCCTATTGGCCCTGGCTACCTCGTTCCATCCCTTTCCCTCCGCCGCCCTTCTACCCATCAGCCAGCTCATTCATTTAAATCAAAGAATAATGGTTGATCTATTTATATGAGTAATATCTTTTATGATCATGCACCTTTGATGAATGGTATATTCTTGTTGAATCTCGATCATAGTGATACACATATTCATAATATTGATGCCAAAAGATTCAAAGTTGATAATGATACTGCAACATACTTGTGGCACTGCCATTTAGGTCATATTCGTGTAAAGCGCATGAAGAAACTCCATGCGAATGGACTTTTGGAATCACTTGATTATGAATCATTTGATACTTGCGAACCATGCCTCGTGGGGTAAGATGACTAAAACTCCGTTCTCCGGAATAATGGAGCGAGCTAATGACATATTGGAAATAATACATACTGATGTATGCAGTCCGATGAGTGTTGAGGCACGCGGCGGGTATCGTTATTTTACGACCTTCATAGATGATTTGAGTAGGTATGGATATATCTACTTGATGAAACACAAGTCTGAAACATTTGGAAAATTCAAAGAATTTCAGAGTGAAGTGGAGAATCATCGTAACAAGAAAATAAAGTTTCTACGATCTGATCGCGGAGGCGAATATTTGAGTTACGAGCTTGGCCTTCATTTAAAACAATGTGGAATTGTTTCACAACTCACGCCACCTGGAACACCACAACATAAAGGTGTGCCCGAACGTCGTAACCATACTTTATAAGATATGGTGTGTTCTATGATGTCTCTTACTGATTTGCCTTTATCACTTTGGGGTTATGCATTAGAGACAGACGCATTCACGTTAAATAAGGCACCATATAAATCCGTTGAGACGAGACCGTATGAACTATGGTTTGGCAAGAAACCTAAGCTGTCGTTTCTTAAAGTTTGGGGATGCGACACTTATGTCAAAAGGCTACAACCTGATAAGCTTGAACCCAAATCGGAGAAGTGTGTCTTCATAGGATACCCTACAAAAACTATTGGGTACACCTTCTACCATATATTAGAAGGCAAGATCTTTGTTGGTAAGAATGGGTCATTTCTAGGGAAGGAGTTTCTCTTGAAAGAAGTGAGTGGGAGGAAAGTAGAACTTGATGAGGTAATTGCACCTTCTCTCGAATTGGAAAGTAGCACATCAGAGAAAACCATTCTCGTGATGCCTACACCAACTACAGAGGAAACTAATAATGATGATCATGAAACTTCAAATCAAGTTACTACTGAACCTTGTAGGTCGACCAGAGCATGTACCACACTAGAGTGGTACGGTAATCCTGTCCTAGAAGTCATGTTGTTAGACAACGGTGAACCTATGAACTATGAAGAAGCTATGATAAGCCTAGATTATGACAAATGGCTTAAGGCCATGAAATCTGAGATAGGATCCATGTATGAGAACAAAGTATGGACTTTGGTGGACTTTACCGATGATCGACAAGCCATTGAGAATAAATGGATCTTCAAGAAGAAGACAGACACTGATGGTAATATCAATGTCTACATAGCTCGACTTGTCACAAAAGGTTTTCAACAAGTTTAATGGGTTGATGCTACTTATTGAGCTTGCGTTGGTGTTTTCCTTGAAGAGGAAAGGGTGATGCAGCAAAGAAGAGATAAGTATTTCCATCAGTTTGAGAACCAAGGTATCAATCCAGTAGGAGATCACGCACAAATCACCGAATACCTTCACAAACAAACAAACAACTTGCACCCAAAGCGATAAAGGGGTTGTCAATCCCTTCATGGTTATTTGCAAAGGTGAGATCTGATAGAGATAGATAAACGGTAAAGTAAATATTTTTGGTATTTTTGGTTTATAGATCGGAAAGTAAAAGATTGAAAAAATAGTAAATCGGAAACTAATATGATATATCGGAAACTTATATGATGGAGAATAGACCCGGGGCCATAGGTTTCTCTAGAGGCTTCTCCCAAGATAGCAAATAATATGGTGGGTGAACAAATTACTGCCGAGCAATTGATAGAAAATTGCAAAGTTATTACGATATCTAAGACAATGATCATGAATATAGGCATCACGTCTGTCGCGGGAAAACCACGGCCACCTATGGGACCAAAGGGCTCCTTGCTGGTTCGGCAGGGGGACGTCGCGTTGCACAAAGAGCAGACGAGATGGGGCAGCATGACAGAGATCACGCACGCAATTTTACCTAGGTTCGGGCAAGGCGTAAAACCCTACTCTTGCTTTGGTGGATTGATGGTGGAAGAGTGATGGTGGACCATAGTACACCTGCCTGGCAAGGGCGGTAGTGGCTACGCGTGTATGGGCGTGTTTGTTATCCAACCTTCTAACCCTATCTACGGTTGCTATGGGCCTTCATTTATAGATTAAGGGGTCACCACAATGGCAAAGTAGTTATTATGCACTGATAAGATAGCAAATAATGGTATCATACCTAACTCTGCAGGCTGACAAGGTGCATTAAATGCACTGCTTAACGTAACGTCATTGGCTGCTCGGCAAGCCTCACCGGGTTGTCTCACCAGCTCCACGCCTGCTCGCTTGACATGTCGCAGGACGGGTGTCATCTGTAGGTATTTCCTATAGAAAGAGGCCGCCATGTGGCAAACGGCTGCCACTTACATACTCAGGATTGACACCGCATTGATTAATGACGTGGGTCGTGGCGGAGTGGTTGGGTGAGGTGGTTTTGCCTTCGTGAGTTCCGTCAGGCCCTGTCGGGACGTCTTGGTTACCTTCTTTCAGGGCGACCCCGTTGATACGTCTCCAACGTATCTACTTTTTCTCACGCTTTTCCTCTTGTTTTGGACTCTAATTTGCATGATTTGAATGAAACTGACCCTGGACTGACGCTGTTTTCAGCAGAACTACCATGGTGTTGTTTTTCTGCAGAAATAAAAGTCCTCGGAATGGAACGAAACATGGCGAGGATTTTTTTTACCAATAATAAGAATTTCTAGAGCCAAGACCAACCAGAGAGGGGCCCCTGGGTGGGCACAACCCACCAGGGCGTGCCCCCTCTCCTGGCGCACCCAGGTGGGCTGTACCCACCTGGTGGCCCCGCTGATGACCCCCCTGATACTATAAAATCACATTATTCTAGAAAAAATCAGGGAGAAAGAATTATCACGATCCATGAGATGGATCCGTCACCAAGCCCTGTTCTTCCTCAGGAGGGCAGATCTGGAGTCCGTTTGGGGCTCCAGAGAGGGGGATCTTCGTTCTTCGTCATCACCAACCCTTCTCCATCACTAATTCCGTGATGCTCCCCACCGGGAGTGAGTAATTCCTTCATAGGCTCGCTGGTCGGTGAGGAGTTGGATGAGATTCATCATGTAATTGAGTTAGTTTTGTTAGGGCCCGATCCCTAGTATCCACTATGTTCTTAGATTGATGTTGCTATGACTTTGCTATGCTTAATGCTTGTCACTTTGGGCCCGGGTGCCATGATTTCAGATCTGAACCATTTATGAATTCATCATTATATCCATGTTTTAGATCCGATCTTGCAAGTTATAGTTACCTACTACGGTTATGATCCGACAACCCCGGAGTGACAACAACTGGGCCCACTCTCGGTGACGACCATAGTTTGAGGAGTTCATGTATTCACCATGGGTTAATGCTTTGTTCCAGTTCTCTATTAAAAGGAGGCCCTAATATCCCTTAGTTTCCAATATGGACCCCGCTGCCACGGGAGGGTAGGACAAAAGATGTCATGCAAGTTCTTTTAATAAAGCACGTATGACTATTTACGGAATACGTGCCTACATTATATCAATGAACTGGAGCTAGTGCCGTATCGCCCTAGGTTATAACTGTCACATGAAGAATATCATCCAACAAGTTACTGATCCAATGCCTATGAATTTATCCTTATTGTTTACGCTAAGTTACTACTACTATCATCATTGTTACACGTGCTACAAATTACTGCTATCACTGTTACTGTTACCATTGCTACTATCACTACTATCAAAACTATCAAACTACTTTGCTACTGATCATATTGCTGCCGATAATTAATCTCTAGGTGTGGTTGAATTGACAACACGGCTGCTAATACCTTCAAATATTCTTTGGCTCCCCTTGTGTCGAATCTATAAATTTGGGTTGAATACTCTACCCTCGAAAACTATTGTGATGCCATATGCTTCTGGGTTATCAAGGCCTTTTTCTAGCGTCATTGTCGGGGAGCATAGCTATATTTGTTGAGTCACTTGGGATTATTATCACATCATCACTATGAAGAATCTAAAGGATCCAAAGACTAAGATATTTCCCTCAAGGACGAGGGTAGGTAAGGAACTGCCATCCAGTTCTGCTTTGGATTCACCTTCTGTTATAAGTAAACTTGCAACACCACCACATGCTATTAATTCTGATATGTCCCAAGTTATTGATGATGCTACTTTTACTATGAATGATGCTTATGATGATGCTAGTACCTTGTTTGATAATGATGATGTGCCACCTGGTGAATTTCTTGATAGAAAAATTGCTAGTTATACAATATGATGTTGTTGAATCTAATGATGAGCTTGAAACTGAAATTCCTGAAACACCTGCTAGAACTAGACTTGCTAGATATGAATTGCCAAGGTACTTGAAGGTTATGTTATGAGTGAAGAAGCAACTAGAGATATTCTTGCTTGTAATGATAGAGATGATCTAGAGAAATTACTACACAAGTATAAAGAAAAATCTCTGAATGCTAGAATGAAATGTGATCCTAAGTTTGCAACTTCACCTATCTTTATTGATGATAATGATTATGAATTCTCTGTCGACCCAGAGTTAATTACTTTGGTTGAATCTGATCCTTTCCATGGTTATGAAACTGAAAATGTTGTGGCACATCTTACTAAGTTGAATGACATAGCCACCCTTTTTACTCATGATGAGAAAAGTCGTTATTACTTTATTCTCAAATTATTTCCTTTCTCACTAAAGGGTGATGCTAAATCTTGGTACAATACTATTGCTCCTGGCTGTGTGCGTAGTCCCCAGGATATGATTTATTACCTCTCTGAAAAATATTTTCCTGCTCATATGAAACAAGCTGCCTTACATGAAATATTTAACTTTGCTCAAACTAAAGAAGAGAGTCTCCCAAAAGCTTGGGGGAGGCTTTGCCAGTTACTTAATGCTTTGCTTGATCATCCTCTTAAGAAAAATGAAATACTTGATATCTTCTATAATGGACTAACCGATGCTTCTAGGGACTTCCTAGATAGTTGTGTTGGTTGTGTTTTCAGGGAACGAACTATTGCTCAAGCTGAAGAAATATTGAATAACATACTGAAAAATCATGATGATTTGACTATTCCTGAACCACTGCCTGAACCCACTCCTAAGAAGAGGGGTATATTATATCTCAGTCCTGAAGATATGCAAGAGGCAAAGAAATCTATGAAGGAAAAAGGTATTAAAGCTGAGGATGTTAAAAATTTACCTCCTGTTGAAGAAATACATGGGCTTAATACACCACCAATGCCTAAGGTGGTAGAGGTAAATTCTCTTATGAAGTTCAATGAAAATGATAGTCCTCACAATATGCATCCTAGTCAATGCCTTTATGAGTTTGAAAACTATATTAGGAAACAAGATCACTTCAATGCAATATTATGAAACAATTGAATATAATTCTGATATGATTGCTCGCTTGAGTGACTTGTTATTTAGAATATCAAATGATGTTAGAGGTGTTGGAAAACATGCTTCTATGGTTCAAACCCAACTAGAACAAGTTGCTAAATCACAAAGAGAATTGCTTTATGAAATGAATCATAATATGCATGACTTTGCTATTAGAGTTGCAACTAGAGGATGTAAAATGACTCAGGAAACACTTTATCCCGAGGGACACCCTAAAAGAATTGAACAAGATTCACAAAGAGATGACACTAGTGCACCTAGTCCTTCTAGAAAGAAAAATAAAAATGATAGGACTTTGCACACTTCTAGTGAACCTGAAATAGAAAAAAACTCCTGATAATGAAAATGAAACTTCTATCTATGATGCTGAAACTCAATCTGGTAATGAACACTCACCTAGTGATAATGAAAAAGATAATGATGAGGTTCATGAAGACACTCAACCAAATGATAAAGAAATAGATAATGGTGTTGAGATAGAACCACCTGTTGATCTTGATAACGCACAACCTAAAAATAAAAGGTATGATAAAAGAAACTTCATTGCTAGAAAACACGGTAAAGAAAGAGAACAGTGGTTTCAAAAACCTATGCCTTTTCCATCTAAGTAAACTAAAAAGAATGATGATGAAGAATTTGAATGCTTTGCTAAAATGCTGAGGCCAGTCTTATTGCGTACTCGCTTGACTGATATCTTGAAAATGCCTCCTTATGCAAAGTATATGAAAGACATCATCACAAATAAGAGAAAAATACCGAAAGCTGAAATCTCCACTATGCTTGCTAACTATACTTTTAAAGATGGAGTACATAAAAAACTAGGAGATCCGGATATACCAACTATACCTTGCTCCATCAAAAAGAATTATGTGAAAACTGCTTTGTGTGATTTTGGAGCCGGTGTTAGTGTTATGCCTTTCTCTTTATATAAAAGACTTGACTTGAATAAACTCTCACCTACTGAAATATCCTTGCAAATGGCTGAAAACCAACTGCCATACCTATCGATACTTGTGAGGATGTGCCCGTTGTTGTTGCTAATGTTACTATTTTGACTGACTTTGTTATACTTGAGATGCCCGAGGAAGACAACATGTCGATTATCCTTGGTAGACCCTTCTTGAATACTGCAGGGGCTGTTATTGATTGCAATAAAAGAAAGGTCACTTTTCATATCAATGGTAATGTGCATACGGTGCACTTTCCGAAGAAACAATTCCAAGTGAATGGTATTAATGTTATTGAAAAATCTCCGACAATCACTATTGGAAGTTTTCAAAAACCTCTACCTACTATCAAAAAGAAATATGAAATGCTTATTGTTGGGGAAATGCATATCCCCATTGAGGTAACTTAGTGATTTATGAAAGTTCTTCGGTTTCATACTAATCGAAAGTGGTTGTTAATAAAACCTGATCAACCTTATTAATGAATCATTTTTGAGCGGTATGAGGTTGATGAATTTAGTAAGCACTACTTTCTGTCCCTACTTTTTATTCTCTGTTTTTATTAGTTAAATAAAATAAATGCCATGTTTTGTTTGTTTTATGAATTTCCCGTGCAAAAAATGACCAAAAAATAAAAGTTCTCAGAATGCTCTAAAATTTTTATATGATTTTTTCTTGAATATTTAAGAATTTTTGGTGCAAAAATAATCAGAGGGAGGTGCACCAGGTGGGCACAACCCACCTAGGCACGCCAGCACCCCCAAGCGCGCCCTGGTGTGTTGTGGTCCCCACGTGGGCCCCCTCATCTACCTCTTCATACCACATCATCACTTACCTCCAGAAATAAATCACTCTTTCTCTCTCTCCCGTGTTCTTGAGCTCAAACCCGCGGATTTCGATCTCTTTGCTCGAAGCTCCATTTCCGAAACTATTTCAGGGGATTGTTGCTTGGTATGTGACTCCACCATTTGTCCAATTAGTTTTTGTTTTAGTGGTTTATACTTTGAATAAATAGCTACTCTTGGTGCTGCTGTAGATGTGCTTGCATGTTCAATTCTTAGTGTTCTAAGTAGTTTGGATGCTTGCTATGGCCTCTATGTATCCCTATGAGTAGTTGCTATCAGTTTTGTGAAGTTTTGTTGGAAAAAATTTGTGAACTAAAAATTCAGATTTTTGTTCATAGGAAAAATTGTACGCGTACATGAATATCTTCAGGAATTTTGGCTCAAAGAAGAACTCCAAGGGTGTTATTGGGGAGTCTTCTGACAATGATCTCCACCCTCAGAGGTTGGCGAAGGTACGGCCGTGCGAATGGACGCACATCCCGTTCCTGCAAGAAGCTGGAATTCATGAGGAGTTCATGCAATTCATTGCCAATGCCGGTCTCACCGACTTCATTGCAGATGAGTGTGACCAACACCAAATCCTCACAAATGTCTTTGTTCAAAGCTTTACTTTCTTGCCTAGAAATAATCCTCCTGAAGTGAGCTTTGATTTATATGCTGAAAACCATTGAATAGCACTTACTGAATTTTGTGACACATGCATGATCCCGTCTGATGGGAGCTTGGCTGAGCCTAGGCCGACAGAGTTTGAGGATTTTTGTCGCACTTTGACAGTGGGTGATGAGAGAAGAGTGTCGGCCATCACTGCCAGTGGCTTACATTCTCCTGCTGTTCGTTACTTTGCACTTTTGTTTACCAAATGCTTGCTTGCTAGGGAGAAGGTGGGTGCAATTAGTTCACCCGACCTTGCTGTTTTACGTCGTGCAATAGGGGGCGACAACACTTATAGCTTGGGAGCTATTGTGGCTCGTCGCCTCCATCTTAATAAATCTCAAGGGAAAATACATGGTGGAATTTTTGCTACTCGTTTGGAGGCCCACTTTGAGGTTGAGATACGCCCTCATGATTTCCCTCTTACCACAGTTTACCTAGACCGTGCAGCCATGGATCACCATCACTTTCTTGCACATGATCATCCTGATATTGTCATTCCTTATAACCGGGTCTATAACATTGACACTCATGATGTTATCCCCTTGCCTGCACCTGCTCTGTTTGATTCTGTTGCGAGGGGCGGATGCCGGATATGCCTGCAGATATCCTCGACTACTGGAACGCTCAGGCTGCTTCTGAGGCTGCACAGGCACCTCCACAGTGAGATCAATGGATGCCCGCTCCTCAGTACCCCGATTACTACCCTCCAGGCTACTGATTCATTAACAACTTAGGCCAAAAGGTAAGCTTGGGGGAGTATGTGTCTCTCACCGACATTATATTCATGATCACGTATCATTCCATTTGTCGGTGTTCACACTTTTTCATTGTATCATCCATGCTTAGATTTATTTTCTTTCTTTCTTCTTGTGTGTTTGAAAAACTTTAGAAAAAACCAAAAAATTAATTGTAGTAATTTACTTTCTATGCATGCTTAGTAGTAGTACTAAAAGAAAACCCAAAAATATTTCCTTGTTCTTCTTTTGCTTGTTGGGAGCTTTCCAGTGTACATAGTTTTTCTCGTTTTTTGCTTTTTATTTGCTTGTTGAAGAAAAACAAAAAACTCCAAAAATATTTTAGTGTGTTTCTCTGAATTTCTTTTCTTTTTATTCGAGTTGCTGAGTGGCTCTCATATGAATAACTGTTGAACTAGTAAGAGCCCATTTTACCTTGTCTTCTCCTGTTAAATAAAATGTTTTACAGATTCCAGCTTAGTCCATGGCACTCTTGCACTATTATTATTTTCATATCATTCGGCCGTGCAAGTGAAAGGCAATAATGGCGATATTCGATGAGCTGGCCGTGGCAAGGAGAAACTGGTATAAAATCGACTTGTTCTGTCTATGTAAATATGTTTAACCTAGTATCCAGGCTTCAGCCCATTATGATTAAACATGTTTGCAATGACAATTAGAGATTATAGTTTCTCATGCCATGAATAAGTAGCTGGGAGTGGATAATGATTTATCTTGGATATCAACATAGCGTTAAAATGATTGTGATGTAGTATGATGATATGGTATCCGCCTCTAAATGTTCGAGTGGCTTGACTTGGTACATGTTCATGCATGTAGTTGAATCAAATCCAACAAAGCCTCTATAATATTTATGTTCATGGTGTTCATATCCTACTCATGCTAGTGTCCAATGTTACTTATGCATAATGCCTGGTTATGATTGTTGTTTCTCTCTAGCTAGCCGCTTCCCAATCTTAAATTGCTAGCCTTCGCCTATACTAAGTGGGAAATCTGCTTGTACATCAAAAACCTTGAACCCAAATTTATTCCAGATGAGTCCACCATACCTACCTATATACGGTATTACCCTGCCATCCTAACTAAATTTGCATGTGCCACCTCTAAAAACTTCTAAAAATTATCCTTTTTGTGTGCCTGGATCGTTCATGGAACGACAGGAGGTGGTTGATATCTTCCATGCTAAGCATGTTATCCTCAGGTCAAGTGTTTATTCACTCGCCATCGCACGAGGAAATGGGCGGTAATAGGGATGCCCAGTCCCAAACTACAAACATAAAAAAGTTCATCTCTTGAATAATCAAACAAAAACTCCTAATGGAGTCAAAACCTTTACTTTCCGCTTGGGAACCGCCAGTAGCGTGCTTAGCATGGAAGATGTTGATAACTGATAGCCGTGAAGTGAATGAGAAGGGTCTCAAAATTTCATTTATCTCTGTTTAAAAAAATGAGCTCTGGCACCTCTGCAAATCACTGCTTCCCTCTGCGAAGGGACCTTCTATTTACTTTTATGTTGTGTCATCACCTTCTATAAACAAGCGCCAGAAACTGAGTAGAGCACAACAGTCATGATTTATGAATTGTGTATAGCTAATGTTGGGTGCATCATGACTGGATCTTTTCTACCATGAATTACAATGTTTAGTCGCTGCTTGAACTTTGGAGGTGCTTTGCATTTATGTTTTGCGGTCTCAGAAAGGGCTAGCGAGATACCACTATTGTCATATTATATCATGGTTGTTTTGACAACGTGTTGCCAATTGAGAAATCTTATTATTGCTCGCTAGCTAATTATGTCATTGATATGAGTCATTATAATCTTTAAGAGTTATTGTCGACATGGTTAGTTATAATGTTGGCTGAAAACCTGGGTGCTGCTTAAGCTTATTTATGTAAACAAGAGCAAAAGAGTTCGTAAAAGTTTTTGTTTCTCACTTTCAGTTTATCAACTGAATTGCTTGAGGACAAGCAAATGTTTAAGCTTGGGGGAGTTGATACGTCTCCAAAGTATCTACTTTTTCTCATGCTTTTCCTCTTATTTTGGACTCTAATTTGCATGATTTGAATGAAACTAACCCCAGACTGACGCTGTTTTCAGCAAAACTACCATAGTGTTGTTTTTGTGCAGAAATAAAAGTTCTCGGAATGGAACAAAATATTGCGAGGATATTTTATACCAATAATAAGAATTTCTGGAGCCAAGACCAACCAGGGAGGGTCCCCTGGGTGAGCACAACCCACCAGGGCGCGCCCCCTCTCCTAGCGCGCCCAGGTGGGTTGTACCCACCTGGTGGCCCCGCTGATGACCCCCGTGATACTATAAAATCACATTATTCCAGAAAAAAATCAAGGAGAAAGAATTATCGCGATCCACGAGATGGAGCCACCGTGGCCCCGCTGATGACCCCCGTGATACTATAAAATCACATTATTCCAGAAAAAAATCAGGGAGAAAGAATTATCGCGATCCACGAGATGGAGCCACCGCCAAGCCCTGTTCTTCCTCGGGAGGGCAGATCTAGAGTCCATTTGGGGCTCCGGAGAGGGGGATCTTTGTTCTTCGTCATCACCAACCCTTCTCCATCGCCAATTCCATGATGCTCCCCGCCGGGAGTGAGTAATTCCTTCATAGGCTCGTTGGTCGGTGAGGAGTTGGATGATATTCATCATGTAATCGAGTTAGTTTTGTTAGGGCCCGATCCCTAGTATCCACTATGTTCTTAGATTGATGTTGCTATGACTTTGCTATGCTTAATGCTTGTCACTTTGGGCCCGGGTGCCATGATTTCAAATCTGAACCATTTATGAATTCATCATTATATCCATGTTTTAGATCCGATCTTGCAAGTTATAGTCACCTACTATGGTTATGATTCGACAACACTGGAGTGACAACAACCGGGCCCACTCTCGGTGATGACCGTAGTTTGAGGAGTTAATATATTCACTATGGGTTAATGCTTTGTTCCGGTTCTCTATTAAAAGGAGGCCTTAATATCCCTTAGTTTCCAATATGGACCCCGCTGCCACTTGAGGGTAGGACAAAAGATGTCATTCAAGTTCTTTTAATAAAGCACATATGACTATTTACGGAATACATGCCTACATTATATCAATGAACTGGAGCTAGTGCCGTATCGCCCTAGGTTATAACTGTCACATGAAGAATATCATCCAACAAGTTACCAATCCAATGCCTACGAATTTATCCTTATTGTTTCAGCTAAGTTACTACTGCTATCATCACTATTACACTTGCTACAAATTACTGCTATCGCTGTTACTGTTACCGTTGCTACTGTCACTACTATCAAAACTATCAAACTACTTTGCTACTGACCATATTGCTGCAGATAATTAATCTCCAGGTGTTGTTGAATTGACAACTCAGCTTCTAATACCGTCAAATATTCTTTGGCTCCTCTTATGTCGAATCTATAAATTTGGGTTGAATACTCTACCCTCGAAAACTGTTGCGATCCCCTATACTTGTGGGTTATCGCCCGTCCTTGTAGAGCTCGTCTGCCCGGCAAGGGAGACTTTTCTCCTGGTGGCATCTTGCTTCTTTGGCTTGATCTTTGTCCTCTTGATCTGCATGTTGATCCTTCGAAGCTCTTGGTCTCTACTACTCTGACTTGGGTTGGTGCCTCAATCCTGTTCCCGTGCCTCTGCACAGTCTGAGCAACAAACCCAAGGTTTGTTGCACCGACAGAAGCCCCCGGGGCTACCCCGAACATGCTGAAGTGCTAGCCTCTTGAGGCCTTCTTTGCTTCTTCATTAATCTTGAGCTTGGGTTAGTTTCCGGTCTTCCCGCACGTCACACACATTGCTGTGGAAAAACTTCGGTCGTGGCCCGCAGATTGCCCACGCCCCACGATCACGGGGCGGAAACTGCCATCCCACTTGCCTCCTGTTTTGTACGCACCTGCCACATGTTCTGCATGCATTGGGCGTGGTAGGTGGTGGATGCGGAGGGTGTGGGGAGGAGCGCCATGGCCGAAAACTGGGCGTCGATGGCCGGGGCAGAGGGTCGACCTTGATTCTTAGAGCCACATGAGGTGCAGAGAGGCTGTATTGGAGGAGCAGGGCGGCCATTTTCCTGTGTGAGAAGCCAGCCCCTGTCTCATCCTCCTATAAGAAAGGGGACATGGGCGGTGCTTCTGCACACACACACACTTCTTCTTCTTCCCCTCTGCAACCCTTCTCTCCTAGACATGGTGAGAGGGCGAGGGCGCGACGGTGTCCTAGTGGCGGCGACGAGGGCTTATTCTCGACAGCGCATCCCTCCTCCGGATCCTATGGTGGAGGAGCCCGCCATAAGAGGAGGAGGGAGGGGTCAAGGCCAAGGTCCTGATGGCATTTGAGGAAGAGGAGGGTGGGGCGGCGCCTTAGCCGCGCCCCCACCGGCGGCTCTTCCTCCAATGGAAGGCCATCTCGGGGACCAACCCCGTGAATTCATCATCAGGCTGTACAAGCCTCTGTGTGGTCATCTTCGCCTCCCAACTCCCTTTGCCCGGGATATGGAGCACAAACAACCACATGCTCTGAGGTTGCATATGAGCGGCTGATACGTCTCCAACGTATCTATAATTTTTCATTGTTCCATGCTATTATATTATCCGTTTTGGATGTTTAATGGGCTTTAATATGCTCCTTTATATTATTTTTGGGACTAACCTATTAACCGAAGGCCCAATGCTAGTTTATGTTTTTTTGCCTATTTTAGTGTTTTGTAGACAAGGAATACCAAACGGAATGAAACCTTCGCGATGATCTTTCTTGGAACGAAGGCAATCCAGAAGACTTGGAGTTGAAGTCTGGAACTCCGCGAGGCGGCCACGAGGTAGGAGGGCATGCCCAGGGGGTAGACGTGCCCTCACCCTTGTGGGCCCCACGGAGCTCCACCGACGTACTTCTTTCACCTATATATATTCTTATACCCTAAAAACATTAGGGGAGACACGAAACCACTTTTCCACCGCCGCAACCTTCTGTACCCGTGAGATCCCATCTTGGTGCCTTTTCCGGCGATCTACCGGAGGGGGAATCAATCACGGAGGGCTTCTACATCAACACCATAGCCTCTTCGATGATGTGTGAGCAGTTTACCACAGACCTTTGGGTCCATAGTTATTATCTAGATGGCTTCTTCTCTCTCTTTGATTCTCAATACAAAGTTCTCCTCGATGTTCTTGGAGATCTATTCGATGTAATACTTTTTGCGGTGTGTTGGCCGAGATCCAATGAATTGTGGATTTATGATCAAGTTTATCTATGAATAATATTTGGTTCTTCTCTTAATTCTTATATGCATGATTTGATATCTTTGCAAGTCTCTTCAAATTATCGTTTTAGTTTGGCCTACTAGATTGATCTTTCTTGCAATGGGAGAAGTGCTTAGCTTTGGGTTCAATCTTGCGGTGTCCTTTCCTAGTGACAGTAGGGGCAACAAGGCATGTATTGTATTGTTGCCATCGAGGATAAAAAGATGGGGTTTATATCACATTGCTTGAGTTTATCCCTCTACATCATGTCATCTTTCTTAATGCATTACTCTTTTCTTATGAACTTAATACTCTAGATGCATGTCGGATAGCAGTCGATGTGTGGAGTAATAGTAGTAGATGCAGAATCGTTTCGGTCTACTTGACACAGGCGTGATGCCTATATTCATGATCATTGCCTAGATATTCTCATAACTATGCGCTCTTCTATCTATTGCTCGGCAGTAATTTGTTCACCCACCGTAATATATGCTATCTTGAGGGAAGCCACTAGTGAAACCTATGGCCCCCGGGTCTATTTTCCATCATATAATCTTCTATTTTACATCATATAAGTTTCCGATCTACAATTCTAGTTTCCTATTTATTTTATTTTGCAATCTTTACTTCCCAATCTATATAACCAAAAGACCAAAAATATTTATCTTACTATCTTTATTAGATCTCACTTTTGCGAGTGACCGTGAGGGATTGACAACCCCTTTATCGCGTTGGTTGCAAGGTTCTTGATTGTTTGTGCAGGTAGTTGGTAACGTGTGTGTTATCTCCTACTGGATTGATACCTTGGTTCTCAAAAACCCAGGGAAATACCTATGCTACTTTGCTACATCAACCTTTCCTCTTCAAGGGAAAACCAATGCATGCTCAAGAGGTAGCAAGAAGGATTTCTATCATCGTTGTCGGGGAGATCTACGCTCAAGTCAAGAAATACCGAGTACCCATCACAAACTCTTCTCCCCCGCATTACATTATTTTCCATTCGCCTCTTGTTTTCCTCTCCCCCACTTCTGAAACAATTTTCAAAAACCTTTGCCTTTTCTTCGCCTTTTATTCGCTTGCTTCTTGTGTGCTTGTGTGTTGGATTGATTGTTTGTCACGATGGCTCAAGATAATACTAAATTATGTGACTTTCCTAATACCAACAACAATAATTTTATTAGCACTTCGATTGCTCCTATTACCGATGCTGAATCTTGTGAAATTAATGCTGCTTTATTGAATCTTGTGATGAAAGATCAATTTTCTGGCCTTCCTAGTGAAGATGCCGCTACCCATCTAAACAACTTTGTTGATTTGTGTGATATGCAAAAGAAGAAAGATGTGGATAATGATATTGTTAAATTGAAGCTATTTCTGTTTTCTCTTAGAGATCGTGCTAAAACTTGGTTCTCTTCTTTGCCTAAAAATAGTATTGATTCATGGAATAAGTGCAAAGATGCTTTTATCTCTAAGTATTTTCCTACCGCTAAGATCATCTCTCTTAGAAACGATATTATGAATTTTAAGCAACTTGATCATGAGCATGTTGCACAAGCTTGGGAGAGGATGAAATTAATATACGTAATTGCCCTACACATGGTTTGAATTTATGGATGATTATACAAAAATTTTATGCCGGATTGAATTTTGCTTCTAGAAATCTTTAGATTCCGCCATGGAGGCACTTTTATGGAAATCACTTTAGGAGAAGCTACTAAACTCCTAGATAATATTATGGTTAATTATTCTCAATGGCACACCGAAAGATCCACTAGTAAAAAAGTTCGTGCGATTAAAGAGATTAATGTTTTGAGTGGACAGATGGATGAACTTCTAAAATTGTTTGCTAATAAGAGTGTTTCTTCTGATCCTAATGATATTCCTTTGTCCACTTTGATTGAGAATAATAATGAATCTATGGATGTAAATTTTGTTGGTAGGAACAATTTTGGTAACAACGCGTATAGAGGAAACTTTAATTCTAGGCCGTTTCCTACTAATTCCTCTAATAATCATGGTAATTCCTACAACAACTCTTATGGAAATTTTAATAAGATGTCCTCTGATTTTGAGACTAGTGTTAAAGAATTTATGAGTTCACAAAAGAATTTCAATGCTTTGGTTGAAGAAAAATTGCTTAAGATTGATGAGTTGGCTAGGAACATGGATAGAATTTCTCTTGATGTTGATTCTTTGAAACTTAGATCTATTCCACCTAAGCATGACATCAATGAGTATCTCAAAGCCATGAGAATTTCCATTGATGAGTGCAAAGAAAGAACCGCTAAGATCCGTGCTAAAAAAGATTGCTTTGTGAAAGCGTGTTGTTCTAGTTTTCATGATAATAATTATGAAGATCTAAAAGTGATTGATCTGACTCCTATTAAATCTTTGTTTTACAATATGAATCTTGATAAATATGGGACTGGAGATGAGTCAACTTTAGTTAAAAGGCGTCCCAATGATTCGGAGTTTTTAGATCTTGATGCTAAAATTAATAAAAGTGGGATTGAAGAGGTCAAAACTTTACATAGCAATGAACCCACTATTTTGGATTTCAAGGAATTTAATTATGATAATTGCTCTTTGATAGATTGTATTTCCTTGTTGCAATCCGTGTTAAATTCTTCTCATGCTTATAATCAAAATAATGCTTTGACTAAACATATCGTTGATGCTTTAATGCAATCCTATGAAGAAAAGCTTGAACTAGAAGTTTCTATTCCTAGAAAACTTTATGATGAGTGGGAACCTACTATTAAAATTAAGATTAAAGATTATGAATGCTATGCTTTGTGTGATTTGGGTGCTAGTGTTTCCACGATTCCAAAAACTTTGTGTGATGTGTTAGGTTTCTGTGAATTTGATGATTGTTCTTTAAATTTGCACCTTGCGGATTCCACCATTAAGAAACCTATGGGAAGGATTAATGATGTTCTTATTGTTGCAAATAGGAATTATGTGCCCGTAGATTTCATCCTTCTTGATATAGATTGCAATCCTACATGTCCTATTATTCTTGGTAGACCTTTCCTTAGAACGATTGGTGCAATTATCAACATGAAAGAAGGAAATATTAGATTCCAATTTCCGTTAAGGAAAGGCATGGAACACTTTCCAAGAAATAAAATTAAATTGCCCTTTGAATCAATTAAAGCATTTCTCTCGTACGTACGCACGTTGTGCGAGGTGTTGCGCTCTAACTAAACCCGAGCGATTGCACTGCAGGCTACGCGTTACTGAACCCGAGCAATCGATCCATCCCTTGACGTTAACTGAATCCGAGTGATTCCTTCGCTACTGCTGCTAACTGAAGTTGCTCAATGCTGCCTCTTGATGAACAGTGAGCGTTGTTGAGGGGTTTGGATGAACAGTTCCCGGTGGGGGGTTGGATGAACAGGACCCATGGTAGTAGAGGCTGTTGCCGGTGGATGAACAAGACCCCGATTGATCGAGCCGGTGGATGAACAGGACCCCGTGGAGGGCTGGATGAACAGGACCCCGTGGAGGGCTGGCTGCACAGTAGCCGGTGGAGGGCTAGTTAAACAGTAGCCGATGGAGGGCTGGATGAACATTAGCCTGTGGAGGGGTGGTTGAACAGGACCCCGTGGAGAGGGCTGGTTGAACAGTAGCCGGTGGAGGAGCGCGTGGTGGAGGCTGGATGAATAGTCGCAGGTGGAGACTGGAGGAGGTCGACGGTGGATGAATAGTAGCCCGTGGAGGCAGTTGCGGTGGATGAACAGTAGCCCGTGGAGGCAGTCGATGATGGAGATGAACAGTATCCCGTGGAGTTCCGTTTTGCAGTACGCCACACCCCTCCCGATGAACAAGACCCCCGTTTCGACCGTAGCGCTCCAACATAAGTCAGCTTCCTCTGTTTTGCGGTACGCCACACCCCTCCCGATCAACAAGACCATGTTTCGACTATAGGAGGTCCGTTTCCTCCATTTTGCGGTATGCCAGACCCCTCCCGATGAACAGGATCCCATTTCCACCGTGGTCGTTCAAACATAAGGCCATTTCCTCCGTTCTGCGGTACACCAGGCCTCGTTTCCATCGGCTGTTCCGTCCAAGCCGGTTGGCTCCTGATGAACACGACGACGCATTCCATTCCGACCCAGCCGGTTGCCTCCCCATGATCACGACGACAACGCAGGTTCTCCGTTCCGACCCAGCCTTGTACACGAGCCCTGGCCATACATATGCGTGAGTAGGCGTTCGAGACCCCGCCCGTATGTACGTACGTGGCCGTATTTACTTTCTTGCACCCTAGCCGTTGTACGTACGTGTACATGCTATGTGCGCGCCTCTACTATGACACGTGCCCTTCCTTACACGACCACGGTTCATCGCTGCAGCCTGCAGACAGACCGATCGACTAGTATGTACGTACACGTTCACCACCAGAATGACAACGCTACGTACGCTTCAACCAGGTGGGTCCCGACTGTTAGGCACTTCCTTGCGTGCGAAGATGTAGCTTGTGGGTCCCAGTAGTCAGGGGGGCAAATCATTTTTTTGCCCGTAATATGGACGCACTTCCTTGCGTGCGAAGATGTAGCTGGTGGGTCCCAGCAGTCACGGAGGAAACATTTTTTTTGTGAAATATGGTGGCCCGTTCG
Source organism: Triticum dicoccoides (assembly GCF_002162155.2). NCBI lineage: Eukaryota > Viridiplantae > Streptophyta > Magnoliopsida > Poales > Poaceae > Triticum > Triticum dicoccoides. The sequence goes on along the minus strand of NC_041384.1, from coordinate 185,913,984 downwards.
GTGGGTCCTTGCTGTCAGGTCGAGGAATCATTATTTTGCGCGTGATTAGGAGGCATTTCCTTGTTGCGACCGTGGACCCAGCTGTCAGCCTCTCCACGTATAGTACTCTTCCGATGGAAGTCGTTCGTTGACCATATTGACCACGCCGCGCCGAGAGCACCAGGGCGGTGGACGACGGCGAGGCCTAGGAAGGGGACGACGTGGAGCCGTGGAAGACGCGGCAGTCCATGCCCATGCAGAGGGGAGTACGTGGGTTGACTGCTTCGGCTGCGGTGTGAGGCTGCCGTCGCCGGAGAATAACACAAGGTGTGGGTGAGTATAGAGGGATGGCATGGCCAGCAGTGGCAGCACAACCGGCCACGGGAGGCAGGAGCAGGCGGCACGGCCGACGCTTGTTTGGGCGGCTGGAGCAAGAAGACCAGAGGTTGAAGAAGCACTATGGCCGTTGGATGGACGTCATACGGTCACTAGAGCTAGAATCGTTCATATTGACTAAGTTGACAAAGCCCCCCATCCCTGTCAACTTAGTAGGCCCAGAAGTCAGCTCCCATTATGTTGGGTCCTAGCTAGCAGGGGGAGTATTCATTTTTTTCTGCATAATATGGAAGCACTTCCTTGCGTGCGAAGATATAGCTGGTGGGTCCGAGCTGTCAGTGGCTGGAACATTTTTTTCGCGAAATACAAAGGCCCTTTCGGTTGGTCCCAGGTGTCAGGTGGAGGAATCGTTATTTTGCGCGTAATAAGGAGGCATTTCCTTGTGTGCGGCCGTGGACCCAGATGTCAGCCTCTCCATGTACAGTACACTTCCGATGGATGTCGTTCATTGACCACGTCGCACCGAGAGCACCAGGGCGGTGGACAACAGTGAGGCCTACGAAGGGAACGACACGGAGCCGGGGAAGACACGACAGTGGCTGCCCACGCGGTGGGGAGTACGAGGGTTGACTGGTTCGGCTGCCGTCGCCGAAAAATAATAGGAGGTGTGGGTGAGTAGAGGGATAGCCAGGCCAGGGATGCGAGTATGGTGGGGCCGTGAGGCCTGCCTGGGAGCACAGACGACCACGGGAGGCGGGAGCAGGCGGTTCCGCCGGCGCTGGTTTGGGCGGCTGGAGCGGGAAGATCAAAGACTGAAGAAGCACGATTGCCGTTGGATGGGCATCTAACGGTCTGACGCTGGTAGAGTCGATTGTTGACTAAGTTTTTTTTGAGACAAGACTAAGTTTCTTTTTTTCGAGAAACCTTGTGTACGCATGAACTTAGTAGGTCCACAAGTCAGCCTCCAAATCTGTGGCAGACAACATAGAGCCCATTTGCTATTTTTTAATAATTTGCAGCCCATTTGCTAATTCTTAAGTAATTTATTACAGCCCATTTTCTGCCTAGGACCACGCTCAAAAAGTTCAACCTTATTTTGCATATTTCGGCGGAGTCTGAACTGTTGTAGTCCCGAAATGATAAACATTTTTTAAGAACTTATTGATTTTCCAAAAAATCATTTTGTTTTTGTAAGCAAACAAGACGTGGGACAATTGAGTTGGTTTAAGGGAAAACCAGTGGTAAAAAATCAGCACTAGGAGGGAAAACAATAACAAAAATAAGGATATAAATATGAAAAGGGAACTTTATAATGATACATGTATATGAACTAGTAAAACTATAGGTAGAGATAAGAAAACGGAAGTAGGACATGGCGTTTCAAGAGGAAAATATAACTGGGCTGTGTGTTTGATTCAGTTAAAAAACTGCTTGCGAATGTTGTAAGACAAAATATAACTAACGCTAGCGGGCCAGAGGCCAGTAGATACCTGCTGAATCTTTGTGCCCCGTTGTCGTCATGGGCTAGGCCTATTAAAACAAAACCAATCCTGGGCAGTCTACAACTCAGTTGAAACTTGCTCGATCTGAAAAAACAATATACCTGCTCAATAAGCAAGAGAATTCTGCAAGTACAGACTGATAACTGGGATGCAACAGGTATATTGTTTTTTCATCATGATAATAAGTGCATGCACTTGTTTCGAAAAATTTGGATAACTGGGAATTTGAACGGCAGGTGCTTATGCTACCCATCAAATAAAAATCAGGTGCCTGAAAATTCATTTTGAAATAAATGATTTAGCTTTATATCCACGTCAACCCTCGGCATGATGGTTGGAAGAAATGCCAAGTTCATACTGAAAGATCGTTAACAGCAATAGAAACTTGCGGACGACAAGGTAGTACAAGTACCAATACCAAACTAACTTATAATCTTTTTAGTGGGCCCTAGTGTTTGTCTGGTAGAAAATCTTGCAGAAGACCAGCTCCCGCTCCTTCTCTTCCTCCAGGTTCCCGAGGTGGTACTGGTGCATCACCCAGTTGGTCCTCTACTGGTCGAAGTTCTTTTTTATTTATTTTTACTTTTTTACGGGAATGGTTGAAGTTCTTGTTGGTGTGCAGCACCAGAACCTTTTTGTCGCCCGTCTGCCGGCCATTGACCATCACCGGCAAGGTATTGCCGGTCTTGTGCCACATCGGAGGCATGCTACACTCCGACTGTATCTTGCGATGCACCCACGTGCCCCTTTTGAAGCCCTGGAATTGCGCTGGAAGAAATGCTTGCTTAGGCCACTCAGTGTGATACCTGCAGTATTGTCGAATACAGGTTTTAGTGTACGTAGTTGGCATTTTCATAACATCTTTGGCATGTTGCAGTCACTTGTTTCACTTTTTATTAACTGTCAAATTGTAATTGCTTCACTAGGTCTGTGTCTAAAAAGAAAAATAGAGCTATAAACAAAGGAATATGTTTGTGCAAGTAGACGGCCGATCGATGTCTTACCTGGAAGTTTCTCAGGATGGGTGTAGCATATGCCGTGCTCGCTGTCGATGGTTCCTATGAACAAATCGATGAGAGGGTGAGATCTTGCGCTGTCAGCACTCACTTTGGCCTCAAGGTGCCCGATCAGCTCCTAATCCGTGGGATCAAACTTGATGCTAGCCGGCAGCACCGGCCAATCCTTTTTGGAGTTGCATCGGTTAATTCCAGTTATATGGTACTCAATGTATGATCAAATCGACTGTTTTAAGTGAATGATGAAAGATTTTGACACATAAGTGGTAGTACTCCACATATGAAGTCCACAATACCCGAATACGCCGTCGGGATTCTTGTGTCACCTCACGCGCAGCGTGTTGTCACGTCAATTCAATGTGAGGACATGATGAATAATTTGGCCGACGTATACTAGTACTGCTACTGTACTACTTACTAGTCGTATTTACTGTCACATTTTAACCATAGGTTTAACTAACAAAATGTCAATGCATGTCACTGAAAATTATTCCATTGGAAACTATGTTCAAATACGAATAAAACGATATAATTTTTTGTGACATGCATTAACATTTAGTTAGTGAAATTTATGGTCAACCAGGAGGGAGGTAGTAGTACGAGTAGCGCAATATACGGTATACGGGACTAGTACAAATTTAGAAATGGGGTAAGAAGTTACAAGGCTATACGACAGACTTTGTAGGCTACATGAGTAATACAAATTATAATTCCCAGTGGACAACACTTTCACCAACAAGTACACACTTGAAGCCTACGCAGGTGAGTACATCATCATTATCAGTACATCCTACGCGGGTGATTTAGGATGCACTTGATCCCAGAAAGGTATCTATCCTTCAAACCAGAGGAGTGCTTGAAACTAACAACAATACATAATATGCAACAAAAGAGGATCATGCTATAGGAGTAGGATACATGGCTCAGTCTAGATATCAGTACGAATCAGGTTGTGCATATTTGCTGTTGGCATGAACCACATAACCGCATGTCGGGTTTGCAAAAGCCATCCATCGCATGGAAGCTTGATGCCTTTCACACACTGAAGATTATCTGGCAACAAGCTGTGTCGGCGAATCTCTGGATATGGTGATTCATGAAACCCATGGTATGATGTGTAAACATAGTTCCTCCTGGCGAATGGAAGTTGCATAGCACGGTAATCATCGCCAGTGATATGATCGATGATTGGTTGGATGATCGGATAATTGAGCCCGAGGAACATGGAGTGGTTGCCGAGGCTGTAAACCCGCCTCCAATTGAATACACCTGGCCCAACGGAGCTGGGGTCTTTCTCGAACATGAAGCAACAATAGCCATCAATGTCATGAACGCCCCAGGAATTGTACTGCATGTGGTTTGATGAAATGGTTTGGTCAATTTGGTACGTGCAAATGAGCATCAAATGACTACCGTCAGCTGAACGAGCGATAAACCACCACCCATCGGCTGGTATGATTCCAGGTCCTGGAATCATGAAGGCCAGTGCATTTGCGTCTGTTGCAACAATACAAATTGGAGACCAAAAGGACAAAAATAAACAATCATGTTCAGAGTATGTGTGGAATTAAGACTATTATAACAGTGACACATATCATAGACAGAGAATTGCAATGTCTTGGTCATAATCATACCCCAAGTTAAAAAATAATCCAATGGCTTTCATATTCTCTACTCCTATAAAAGACTCAGCTAGTGATGATGGTGTGTCTACCATCCGTCATTTCTGACCATCAGATCTGCATCTAACGACTATGATGTAACTCGTGGCATTTTTGCAACAAGACCCCACTCCTCTGCTCCAATTTGCAGAAACCCCTTAGTATCTTGAAACCAACCACATCCCTCTCCACCTCATCAAAACAGCTACAAGGAATATATTTTGAGTGAAACCTAATACGAGTATATTTTTAGTGATATATACACCAAACTATAGTGTTTTTCTTTCAAGTTTGTGAACATGTATTATTCTATTTTGGATTCATTGCAATGCACAGGCACATTGCTATTCTAGCAATATATCATGATTCAAACATCATGTAACAATGAGAGGAAAACATATATGACAGGGCCTACTCATATTCTACCATAGCACTTACTACATTTATCATACCAACTCTAAGCAATAACATGTGTTGTTATAAAAATCTTGGAAAGGAGAGTAACATATAGCAATCATGAGGTTATACTCATAATATCTAATCTAACAATCATTAGATGCCAATTGTTCTCATATCAACTCTAACAATAACATGTGTGGTCATAAAAATCTAGGAAATGAGAGGAACATATAGCAATGATGTGGTTATAGACATACTATATATATATTCTAAATTTGTAACAATGAACAGTCAGTCGTATTCTTAAGGTAAAGATGAGATGATATGAGACACAGTCCAAGCGCCGGCGGCCCAAACGCCGCCCCAAGCCCCGCCGCTCAAAGGACGGCAACACTGGCACCGGAGAAAATAGTACTCCGGGCGACGCCAAAAACAGCGAAGACCCCGCCGGGGCCACATCCGAACAGGAACACGACAGCAGGGAAGACAACCCTAACGAGCAGGCCATAGCAGATGACTCAGAGGATGATAGTTACCATCCACCTTCCGAGGAGGAGACAAGCCTTGGCAACGAAGACTTCATTGTGCCTGAGGATCCTCTCGAGCAGGAGCGCTTTAAGCTTCAGCTCATAGCCACTGCAAGGAGCCTGAAAAAGAAACAAGAACAGCTTCAGGCCGAATAAGACCTGCTCATCGACAGATGGATTGATGTCCTGACAGCCGAGCAATACAGCCTCAACCACCCAGCCAAGAGCTACCCGAAGCGTAGACTACTACCTCAATTCAATGAGGAGGCGCCGAAGCACATATCTCCCTCGCGTAGTGCGGACTGACCACCACTTGGTCGGGACAGGGCAGCTGAACGGCCACCCTGCAGTCGGGATAAAGCGGCACCTCAGGCCGAACAGCAGCCCGCCCCACCGCCTCGCAAAAACAGGGACATAGCAGCTCGGGACCATGCATACGATCTTCGGCAAGAATTGAACAACAGAGCAGGAAACAACATATCTATATACAGATCGCGAGGATGTTTCCATACTCGGGACGACAGCTACCTATTCAGATGTGACAAACTTAATCACACCCCGGTCGATAACCACAGACGGACGTCGTTGGAGACACGCCCTGACGCGGCCCGCTATAGAGGTGCCGCACCCCTCCTTTGTTTCACAGATGAGGTGCTGGATCATGAATTCCCCGAGGGGTTTAAACCTGTCAATATTGAATCATATGACGGAACAACCGACCCCATAGTATGGATCGAAGACTTTATCCTTCACATACACATGGCCCGAGGAGATGACCTCCACGCCATCAAATACCTCCCATTAAAGCTCAAAGGACCAGCTCAACACTGGCTAAATAGTCTGCCTGAAAACTCCATCGGTGGCTGGGAGGACTTGGAAGAGGTCTTCCTCGACAACTTCCAGGGTACATATGTCCGGCCACCCGACGCCGATGACTTAAGCCACATAGTCCAACAATCCAGAGAATCGGCCAGAAAATTCTGGACTAGGTTCCTAACCAAAAAGAACCAGATCGTCGACTGTCCGGACACCAAAGCCCTAGCGGCCTTTAAGCATAGCATCCGGGACGAATGGCTTACCCTCCACCTCGGCTAGGAAAAGCCAAGATCTATGGCAGCCCTCATGGCACTCATGACCCGCTTTTGTGCGGGAGAGGATAGTTGGCTGGCTCGCAGTACAAACACAGCCAACGAAACAGGCCCCTCCGAGGCCAAAAACAGCACCGGCAAGCTCCGGCGCAACAGACACAAACGCCAAAGCAATGGCGATGACACTATAGTTAACGCCGGATTCAGTGGCTCTAAGTCCGGCCAATGAAAGAAGCCCTATAAAAGGAGCAGCGGAGGACCATCCAGCTTGGACCGCATACTCGATCATCCTTGCCAGATACATGGCACCCTAGGCTAGCCGGCCAACCATACTAACAGAGATTGCCGGGTCTTTAAACAAGCCAGCAAGGTCAACAACAGAAACAAGGAAGGAGAATCATAGAGCGAGGATGATGACGAGGAGCCCCAGTAGCCGAACACTGGGGAGCAAAAGAAATTTTCCCCTCAAGCCAAAACGGTGAACATAATATATGCCACACGCATCCCCAAAAGGGAGCACAAGTGCACACTTAGGGACGTCTATGCGTTAGAGCCAGTCGCCCCGAAATTCAACCCGTGGTTGTCATTTCAGATCACCTTTGATCGTCGTGATCATGCAACTAGCATCCGTCATGGTGGTTCGGCCGCATTGTTACTCGACCCAATCATCGACGGATTTCACATGACACAAGTCCTAATGGACGGTGGTAGCAGCCTCAACCTGCTCTATCAGGATACAATACACAAGATGGGAATTAATCCCTCACAAATCAAACCCACGACAACTACCTTTAAAGGAGTCATACCAGGCGTAGAGGCCCGTTGTACGGGCTCGATCACGCTGGAGGTGGTCTTTGGTTCCCCGGATAACTTCCGAAGCAAAGAACTAATCTTCGATATCATCCCATTCCGCAGCAGCTATCACGCCCTGCTCGGACGAACCGCATTTGCTAGATTCAATGCGGTACCACATTATGCTTATCTCAAGCTAAAGATGCCCGGCCCACGTGGCATCATTACAGTAAATGGAAACACGGAACGCTCCCTTCGAATAGAGGAGCACACTGCCGCCCTAGCGGCAGCGGTACAAAGCGGCCTTCTCAAGCAGCATTATAATCTAGCTGCCGAGCCCCTGGACATCATCAAGAGGGTCTGGACCACACTGCAGCAGGATAGCTCAGCTTGACAAGAGCCGAATTAGCAATATGACCTCCATCCCAGCCCCGATGAGGCAATGGCACTAATACCGCGCGCACATAAACTACGCACTCAAAACACCATGGGAATCGACAGAGGCATAACTCGTCCACAATCCACTGTACGGCTGGACCAACACCAGGATTCACACGCCCTTACTTTTGCTTTTATCACGGTTTTTTCTCTTTTCGAGGTCTATACGGACGAATCGTTTGCAGAACACACCAAGGAGGCAAGGAGCTCTGGCATACGAAGGAACCCCCAGGTAGTCTCTATTAACGATCGCCATACTTGTTTTACATACCCTCACGCAGCTCGCCCTTGGTTACGGCATGATAAGTAGCTTTACTTGCTTATCGCATTATTTGCACAAAGTACGCCTCGATGTACCAATTACATCACAATGGCGAATGAATGGTGGCATCAGCTTATTACCTAATTTCCCTATTTTCCCACCTTTGTACATATTACTTATTGCACACGTACACTACGGTACGTATTACTGTGCCAGGGGCTTCATTACACCAAACACTACAGCAATGAAAAGTCCGAACACTTTTATAGTATAGTTCGGCACCCCGAACTTATAGCATTATATGCATCGGCTCCGAATCATGTCTTCGGTCAATAGTTGGGTTGCCCGGCTCCTGTGCTTACTACCTTACGTTCCGCTATATCGGCTAGGGTAGTAAAGGGAGAACTACTGCGATTGTGTCCCGGTTCTTCCGGACGAGCACCTCAGTAGAGAAAGCTGAAAACTGACTGTCATGATGCGGCGAGAGCCGGTCAGCTGTTCGAGAGGTTACAAATCATTAGAGATTTTTTCTGCTTCGCGTGAAGAACCAGTCCCTCCGATTAGGCGTGTATAGCACCCCTAGTTCGGCCTTCTGAATACCAGGGGCTTTGCCAAACTTTTTTTGTCAAACTCCTATGGCTAAGTGAGGGCAGTAAAGGCCGCATAGTCTGATTGCCTTGTTCGTTGCACTAAACACCTCCTTTAAGTACCAGAATGTGGAGTAAAGAGTGTTTAGATTTATCCTGAACTCCCCGTACTATCTACGTGGGGGCAGAAGCTGACGACTGGTCAACCCTCAGATATCATAAACGGCCGCACAGGGGGTAAAATATAAATCATAAGCATTATAATACATAACATCACTGCTCCATATTACAGGACAGTATAATACAATGTTCTCATGGGAAAATGATATCCTTCGAACACTGTTCCACCACAAGGTGGGACCCCTCCAAGACGCCATCAAAATAGAGCTCGGGTCGACGATGCTCCTTGCCCTCCAGTGGTCCCTCGGTCATCAGCTTCTTGACATCCAGCTTTGCCCAATGCGTCTTGACGCGGGCAACGGCCATATGCGCACCTTCGATGCAGACCGACCGCTTCACGGTTTCAAGTCGCGGACAGACGTTAATAAGCCGCTTTACAAGTCCGAAATAGCTGCTAGGTACAGGCTCTGCAGGCCACAGCCGGACTATCAGTTCCTTCATGGCTAGCTCTGCCGACTTGTGCAGCTCGACCAACTGCTTCAGCTGGTTAATGAAGGGCAACGGATGTTCGGGTCCAAGATACTGGGACCAGAATAGCTTCTCAGTAGACATTCCTTCTTCGGCTCTGTAATACTCAGCAGCATCCTATATAATGCGCGGAAGATCCGTAAACGCCCCTGGAAAACCCGAATTCGGATAAGTACAAGGAATGTTTTTTCCACACACTTGCTATACAGGGCGAAATATTTACCAGCCGTAATCTTCTTAGCCGCCTGAATCTCCTGGAGAGCATCCTGGGCTTCGGCTCGTGCATCCTGTGCACTCCGGCGGGCCCTCGCCAGTTCGGACTCCTGCGCCTTACAATCGCGCTCCAAGGACTCAAATCTCTCGATCACTCCCTAGAGCTGTTGCTGCACCTCGGCAACCTGGGCCTCATGCTTCTCGCGCGTGATGCGTTCCGTGGCCACTTTGTCCTCAGCCTCGGCTAACGCCTTCTTAAGTGCCGCCACCTCGGTCGTGGACACTAATAAAGTTTATGACACTTTAGTCTGGCTGGACTGCTCATTTTTTTCAAAATATACCCATAGGTTACTACATACCTTGGCTATCTTCCAGCTGCTTCTTCACAAGGCCGAGCTCCTCCTCGGCCCGCTCCAGTTTCCACTTCAATCCGGAAACTTCCGCAGCATGAGCAGTGGCAGCCTGCAGAAATACCTGCTTATTCACATAGACAACTCATGTTAGACTCCTGCGATACTTATTCTCGATCCTCTGTTTGGCTTTTCCTCCCAAACACCAAACAGAGCATCAGGGGCTATTGTCTATATGGTGATATTTTTCCTACAATCACATTACTCACCTCAAAGCCCATTAGAAGGCTGGTGCAGGCTTCGGTCAGTCCACTTTTGACAAACCGAACCTTCTCTATTACCATGTCCATAAGAACACGATGCTCATCCACGATAGAGGTGCCTTGTAGCGCCTCTAGTAGATTATCTGGTGCCTCTGGTTGGACAGAGGTCACCGGTGGAACAGGCACATTCCCTCCTAGGGGGGAATGTCGTTCGTTGGACCCCGGAGCCATGTAGATCTCCAGAGTGGTATCCGGCTGAGGCCCGAAGGAACTCGGGCCCCGTCACCGGTCCCCGTGGGGACTTTTTCCCCCGTATGTCCGGCGGCCGAGGAGTCATCCTGGGGCGTTACCCCAATGGTCTCTGGAATCTCCCCCGGGCATGGGAAAGTCTTTTTGGATGCCACCTCATCGTCACCCTTGGGTGAGTTGGAATGAGTAGGTGGCGGAGACATGCTAGCCATCTCCTTTGAGTCTAGCGAATCCTCTGTCGAGGATCGTGGGGAGCCGTCGCGTGCCGGACTGCAACGACAAGGGTTAATATGCGTCAGTATTACAAACCAAGAAGGCCTGATGTTTTTTTATTCTGGTACTCACGAGGTGGCCCGAGGCTTGGTCCGACGAGGTTGCTTAGAACTGCTGTCAACATCCCATGCGGAGTTATCCGCGAAGGAGCCTCTCCCCCTCTTGGGCGCCTCTTCCTCCAAACTCGTGGAGGCCTTCCTTTTCTCCCTTCATCTCGCAGGAGGGGAGTCACCTCCCTCCTCATCGTCATCGTCGGCGGCTGAGAGGTCTGTCTCGTCGTCAAACAAGATGACCAAGGTGCTCCTTTGGCGAAGCCCATGCGTGGTCCCCTTTATTGTGGTTTTGACCTTCTTCTCTGGCACGTCGTAAGGCGCCGGAAATAGCATCTTGGTAAGAAGTGGGGTTTCTTCGTCTTCAGGCAGCAGAGCCGGACTATTGATCCGTCCCGCTAGATCGACCCAGGCCTGTGAAAGAAATTGACAAGAAGGCTTAGTATCCTTCCTCGGAGTGTGTCCTTAAAGACTACACCTTGACGGCTTACCGAATTGGCCTGACGCTTAAAGTTGAGCCCGCGATCTTTGGTCAAGGGTGGCGGCGTCACGCTGCCCTTGAAGAGCACCTTCCAGATATCTTCGTGAGTTGTGCCAAAGAGCCTTAGCAGCGTCTGGTGCTCGGCCGGATCGAACTCCCACAAACAACAGGTCCGGCACTGACATGGGAGGATCCGGCGTACAAGCATGACCTAGATCACATCAACGAGCTTGATCTTTCGGGTTATCATATTCTGGAGGCATGTTTGGAGCCCCGTGATCTCTTCCAGAGATCCCCAGGTCAGACCCTTCTCCTGCCAGGAGGTAAGCCGCATCGGGACTCCGGATCGGAATTCGGGAGCCGCCGCCTAGTTGGCGTCGCGTGGCTCAGTGATATAGAACCACCCCGATTGCCATCCCTTCACCGTCTCTACAAAGGAGCCTTCGAGCCAGGTGGTATTGGGCATCCTACCCACCATGGCGCCTCTGCACTCGGCCTGTTGGCCAAGCACCACCTATGGCTTTACATTAAAAGTCTTCAGCCACATGCCAAAGTGAGGTGGGATGCGGAGAAAGGCTTCGCACACAACTATGAATGCGGAGATATTGAGGATGAAGTTGGTGGCCAGATTGTGGAAGTCCAACCCATAGTAAAACATCAATCCACGGACAAATGGATGAAGAGGGAATCCCAGCCAACGGACGCAGTGTGTGAGAAACTCAACCCTCTCGTGGGGATCGGGGGTAGGGATGATCTCCCCTTTTTCCGGGAGACAGTGAGCAATCTCCTTGTCTAGATAGCCAGCCTCCCGGAGCTCCATGATGTTCTTCTCCTTAACGGAGGAGGCCATCCACTTGCCTCCAGCTCCGGATCCAGACATGATTGGAGTGCCTTCTCGAATGAGGAAAAGCTGAAAGCTTGGGCGCAGAGCTCAAGGACGGAAGGACTGGAGAAGAAGAAGGGTGTGGGTAAAGGAAGAGTGTCCTTATCCCCTTATAAAGGCCGCGAATATCAAGCGCCTCCCCACTCACCTTCAACTCGCCTATTCCCGAGAGTCGTGCAAAACGACACGGTTGGGTTGCCCATGCCCGCATTGATGAGAATCCTGTAATAAGGGGGGCACGATCTCTGCTTTGACAAGACATGCCAATGACAACCACGTCTCGCGACGTGTAGCGGTAGACGAAAAACGGTTCGAAATTATGACCGGACAGACGCGATGTCATGTTGTAAAAGCTGTCAGCGGATTAGACTCGTGTAAGAATACATATTCTCTCTGCGGTTATATATGGTGTGTGTGACAGGTCCGGATACTATCATTGCATCCGAAGACTATCTTGCAGTTCGGATAGAAGGGAACCCGCCTTGCAATGCCGAAAACAAATCTGCGCGCCGGACTCCTCGTCATTGAAGCCAGGTTCAGGGGCTACTGAGGGAGTCCTGGACTAAGGGGTCCTCGGGTGTCTTGCCTGTTATCCATGGACCGGACTGATGGGCTGTGAATACATGAAGATCGAAGAATGCGTCGTGTACGGATTGGACTCTACTTGGCGTGGAAGGCAAGCTCGGCGACTGAAGATTCCTTCTTATGTAACCGACTCCATGTAAACCCTAGATCCCCTCGGTGTCTATATAAACCGAAGGGGATAGTCCGGAGAGAACAACACATATACACTCATTACCATATTCATAGGCTAGGCTTCTAGGGTTTAGCCATTACGATCTCGTGGTAGATCACCTCTTGTAACACCCATATTCATCAATATCAATCAAGCAGGATGTAGGGTATTACCTCCTTAGAGAGGGCCCGAACCTGGGTAAACATTGTGTCCCCTGTCTCCTGTTACCATCAATCATAGACGCACAGTTCGGGACCCCCTACCCGAGATTCACCAGTTTTGGCACCGACACCGAGCAGTGAGCGGGGGGATATGGTACGCGCGAGCTACCAAGGAAGATGACGCGGGCGGGTGAGCAGTGAGCGGGGGGAAATGGTGTGCGTCCGACGATGGGGAAGAGAGGAGGAAGAAGAAGACTGAAAGACGGGGAAGAAAGTGCATTCAATCTCAATTCTGCTAGTACTACTACCAGGATATACCGTCCTTCGGAGTGTAAATAGTTACGCCGATGACATGTGGGTCTACCTCAAGAGGGCCCATATGACGGTTAATGGAGGAGAGAGGTGCATAGTCATATTTGCGGAAGCGTGCTCCACTGGCAAACATGATGGCAGTACTGGGTAAGGCTGATTTAGTAACACCAACACGCTGGTTCAGCTTATTAATCAAGTGTCCCATCTGCTACAGCATGTATTGTCACTTCACTGTGAAGACTAGTTGAATAGTTCTCTCTGACTGAGATGGGGAATAATGGATCGCGAAGACTTCCTATCTACAGTATCCCTATGCATGTACGCTCGGGACCCTCCCAATGCTCCGCCTTGTACAGGTGATAAGGCTGCCATGTAGGCAAAAAGTCTGATGTGGCAAGGTAATTAAGAGGAGAGATAACTGTGGTGACCCCAGTACTAAGTGCGAGAACCTAGACAAAAGACTTAAATGGAAGAAACCCACCAATGCATGAAGAACTTTAGTTACAAAATCATTAAATAAAGGATGCTTAGCACTAACAAGTTAAGCACCTGTACGTGTAAGCATTGGGAGCTTTAGTTGCTAAAGTTTTTAATGTGCTTAGCAGCCCATGTAAGCACCGATGCATCCTGTCCAACAAGATGAAACATTGGCCAAGGCACCTGGCGCCAATAATGTAGGAGTACTAGTACTACCTCCTTTCCGGTTTATAGGGCTCAATTCAAAAATCACATCAACCAAGGTAGATGATGAGTGGTGGAATAATTTTTGTAGTTTGCAAAACACTCAATTAATGCACTCGTTTTCCTCAAAAAATTATGTTTACCAATGGATTAATTTTGTGTCAAACTTTGACCATCTACTCCCTCCATCCAGGCGAGTCGTCTTTGGTTGTGCACCGTGACCAAGGAGGGAAAAACAAGAGAACTTAATGTTTATTTGCTACTCCCTCCATTCCTAAAGATTGTCTTTTTAGACATTCAAATGGAATACAACATATAGATGTATGTAGACATATTTTAGAGTGTAGATTCACTCATTTTTCTCCGTACGTAGTCACTTGTTGAAATCTCTAGAGAGACAAATACTTCGTGGGAACAGAGGGAGGCTTTTACTCCATATTTGGGAATAGAGGGAGTATCACAATATGGAGGGAACAGAGGAAGCTTGAAATATCAACATGTCAATGGGAGGGAGTAAAAGCGTCATGCATGCATGCATGCAACATACAACACTCGCACATACACATGGACGCATGCAACACTCACGCACCCATGCGGCACACAGCACGCAACGCAACACACACGCTCAAATGCTCAACCTACTCCCTGCGTCCGTGAAAGATTGTACATTTAGAGATTTACACATTGACCAGAGCATAATTAACGCCCAAAAGTAGCAGATTTATGTGTGCATGCGACCATTGAGAGAAGAATATTAAATGAAGGTTCTTGCATGATGTAATTAAGGATAGACATGTAGCCTATAGCTAGAGCACAAGTTGGTGCATTAGTCAATCAATATCGATTTTAGATTAAAGGCTAAATGCATTGGAAGTGTAGATGTACACTCTTAGTTTTTTAGCCGATGTACACTCTTTCTTGGAAGACCGAGGGAGTACACGTGCATGCACTCATATACATAGTCAGGGTGGTTCGCGCGCAAGGGTTGGACTCCTGTCGCGCCTACGTAAAGTTTTGTTCAACTGATTTCTTTGCTCTGCCAACTGACAAGTGGGACCCAGAAACCAGGTGACAATTTAACCAGTCAACAAAGGGCAACATCGACTATGTGCCCGGTCAGTAGGGTGCAATACGGTGCTCTACGATGAGCTAGTGATCGTATAATCACCGCAAAACTAGATATAGTGACCGTAAAGAGCGTATTGTTACATACGTTGACTGCCAGTGTATTTTTCTCGTTTCAAATTAAGCCATATTTAATCGGAAAGGACTAGTACTTGTACTGCTTTGATGTGTCCCGTCAACTCGCCGAACGAGAAGAAGCTTGCTTACTACGCCTCTCCCTCGCCCACACGCGTGGTGGCTCGCAGGACGAGGAGAGGGTTTTGACCATAGCACCCTCTCCCTCTTCCTCACCCTCTCCCTCGCCCTCGCCCTCACGGTGGATGTGCAGCAGTTCAATCGGTGTCAGATTGCCAGAAGCATATTGTACTGTAGTATCATCATTGTTGGACCTTCCGAAGAGGCGAAGAGCCAAGTGCAAGGTTCACCCGAGTACGAACTATTGAGCCTACCGAAGAGGCAAAGAGCCAAGCGCAAGGTTTTATAGGAGTTTTCGTCCTAGTAGGAGTATTACAACTATAGTGAACGATGCTACTGTATGATGCTGCCACGTCACCTATATCCAAAGCTGTGCCACCTTTTTTTTTCTCAATAAGCGTGTTGGATCCCATGCAACAAACACACAAGTTGCACGTACACATAACACATTTACTAGTAATAAATTCTAAAGGACAAATGCCAGTATGCCACATAAGTTCATCTCCAATTCATGTGATAAATTTGTGCACGACTAGTCTACATATATTCACAACGCTACCATTCACAATTTACCATACCCCACTTACACGTTATAGATGGGCTACATGTCCTCCTCCAGGTTCTAGTCCCGGGTGTTCTTCATGGATGGCACGATCCATAGCGGTGGGCAACAGGAATCATTGTCACAGCTTTCTAGTCCGGTTCCACATGATGGAGACTCATCCAAGTTGAAGCGGCATAAATCAGGGATAGCGTGTCCCAGCATGTCGTTCATCCGGCGGTGCACACTGAAGACACAACCATGCTTCATGAATGGAAGGCCTCAGTGTCATGCACGGAAGGTGGCATCCACTTCACAATGGGGTAGCTGTTCCCAAAGAAAAGCAAGTACTCTCCTAGAGTGTTCCTCGGCACCCACGTAGCATCATGGGGGTCGAACTCGGCGCCTTTCATCTGGTACACGCAGCATCTCAGATCTGGACACATGGTGACGTACACAATCAAGGTCCATGCATAATAATGTTGTGCTCAAATATGCCGGTCAGTAATACTGTGCAGCAAATAGTACTACTCCGGTATAGAGGAAGTAAAATAACCGGCTTATTATATATAGCCACTATTGGCTACATGGATGAGATAGTAACACATGAAAAAACAAAAATGGTGGCAGCTAGTAGGTTCATGTCTTCAAGGGCCTAGCTAGCTATACACATCCTCCAAGGTAAAAAGTACTCCTACTAGTACTAGTAAGTAGTACAACAATGAAACAGAAGGCGAGAGGGTTAAAAAAATATAATACTAAATGGAATACCTGAGTAGATGGTGATGGTCAGATCGTGGTAGATTGTGTGACCATGTTGCACATCAGTGGTACCATGCGTAACGACTGCTAAGATAGTTGATCCCAATATGCCAAAGTCAGCTACAAGGTTCCAGGTTAGACCGAATCGCGGATGCAAATGCACATCCAGGATCGGTGATCTTATTTTGATCGGGGGATGACTGGTCCCTGCAAAATAGTGGAGTACCATTAGGGATGCAAATGATGGTTTGTGCATTCCGTTTGTAATCTCCCGTACCGTAGGATGGCAACCAAATGAAACAAGTCCCCTGGCTTGTCACCGCGAAGATGCGGCCTAGATGGCGCACGACGTCTTCGAACGTGTAGGGATACAAATCTGTCGTGGCCAACATGCGCTAGCCTCTACCATTACTACCTCTTGCATTGATGTCAATCCTTATGTCGAACACCGCGATGAGATAGTAATCGTTGTAGCCATGTCGCTTTGTCTGCGGGTCTGCAATTGCTATCTTCTTCAATCTCATGTAGGCATCATCATACATATTGAAGCCCAGCCAGTCCAGAAGACAGATCCCAATGGTTGAGAAGGGGTCTACGGGAACGACCGCACTACTATGGATGTTGTGCAAAATGATGGTGGTATCCGGCCGGAGGTATGCAAGCCAATCACCATTGGCACCGACCCAGACCTATATATAAGACGGTGGACAATGGAGAAATTACAGGATGGAAATGGAATAACTAAGTACTACATGATCAAACTCCATGGCTGACCTGCTCATCAGACAAAATCTGACTACCTCTCAATGTCGGCAACTCTAGCGGAGTCAATGTGCAACCATGGCCAGGGAGCGGTGGACTATTCGAAGGATTGTCCCATAGAAGAACCTTCTCCTCGAGGACGCATGGAAGACCAACAAGCATGGCCTTTCCCCAAGCCTGTTTAAGCACCGTCTTGAAAATTTTGGTGCAGGAAGCACCGAGTCTTGCGGCGGTGAGGACTTCGAAGCGGCATGCGATTTCTCCCAGAGGATCATCATCCAAGGTCTCCCAGCCCGACGAGGAGGAGAACCGCCTGGCGAATCCATGGGAGCAGCGACGAAGTGCCTTCTCTTCGGGGGGAGCGGAACTGGCGAGGAGGAGATAAGAGCGTAGTAACCGCAGGGCCTCGCCCCTTCCAACTGTAGCTCCTCGATCATTCCTTAGCAAAGGGTTGAGGCTATTATTTACTATGTACTCCTACTTTAGCAGTACTAGTACTACTTTCTCAACTAGTAGTGCGACGTATTGTGCTTCTAGTATAGTGCACCAGTTTTGAACTCTTAATCTCAGGGCCAAGGAGCTACAGTTGGAAGTGGAGGGTAGTACTATTCTCTAGAACCATCGATGTACTATCAATGCACGGAAATTACACCTGCGTAGTGGGTACTCTCGGTGCTCTATTCAAGCGTGTAGCTGGCATACTCAGCTGCTCCTCTCACACGCACACTAGCAACCTGTTTATCAGTGACAGTTACCGCGGGGGAAGAACATTTGAGTTATTTGATACAACGAGACTAGGATTTTCGCTTCCATTTGTGGAGGTGTAATGGATCTCGTCGAACTTTGTTAGTAGTTCCTTCTTTATGAATGAGATGAGACAAAGCTTTTGCCTCCATTTAGAAAAAATCACATCAATAGGAATTTCTTTTATAGAGTCGATAATGGAGTGAAGTCCATGCGTGCAACGCCACAAGCTACAGAGTACTAATAGAGTACTAGCACTTTACGTGTAGAGCCATATTGCACAGTTCCCAATGCCGCACCAGGCTTTTCTGGCTCCTCCGGCCTAATTTGGAGGCTCTACTTTAAATATGCTACTAGCTGATGAGGAAGCTACAAGCGAGGTGCGGCAAGGCCGAGCACGCGAGCCACAAGATGATGGGAAGGAAAACCCGTTCACGTGGTTGGGCTATCTAGTACACCCAGATTGTGGTGCGACACATCCGTTTGACTTTGAAACTCAAACTACCCGTGTACAATATTGGCTCGCAGCGAAGTTACTATTTTAAAAAAAGGCCGCCGTGCGTTCGGCCAGGATCGAACCCACAAAACAAGGTATACACTCCCGCGACCACTAGTAGTACTCATTGGAGTACAACGCAACCTAGAATCGCCTTTTTCACTAGTAGTACATTGTTCCTTACAAGAAACCACTAATAATTCAAAGAAACCACTAATAATGCCAAGAAACTACTACCACTGGCATATGTGGCAGACTTAAGATAAGACTACCTTATCAACCATTGTACATGCCCTTACCAACCAGCCCTACCAAGAAATGACTACTCTACAAAGTGCCGTTATAGGCACGTTTCAACCCATGTCGCCCCTTAAGTCAATGCCTTCTATTCGACCGACAAGTTAGGTGTTATGACTTCTGGGACCTACATGCCAGTCTGCACAAAAATCCCCGAGTGACCTCCTACCTCCGGCCCATCCACCTAGTCATCCTCGGCCATGGGACGCAGCTACCGGCGCCAGTCGAAGGCGAGGTCAAAACCGCCGGCAGTGCGGAGCCCATCTTGTGGCAGCCCGGATGCCAGCTCTGTCCGGCGCTCGCGGCCGCTAGCTAGCCAAGATAGCTCCGTCCAGCTGCTTGTCTACAAGGTTTGCTAGCTAGATTGGCACGGTGGCGCGGCGGCTTGCTCGCGCACACCGCCCTAAGGCCAGCCATCTGGCTCAAGTGAAGGGCAGCGTGGCGGCTTGCTCACGCGTGAGTCACGCTCGGGCCAGCCTGCCAACCCATGCGGAGGCCAGCGCGGCGTCCGGCCTGTCCTGCGGAGCGACGACCAACTCCCTCATCACTGGTGCCACCAGCGAACACGCATCAGTACTGTTTGAAGTAATGTTCAGAAAAAATAATGATTTGAGTGGGAATATAACAAGATAGAAGGTCAGACGTGGGTCCCCCGGGTCAACGGTCAAACAAAATGTGTTGGTTTAAGCTGCCTCGTCAGCACAGACGTGTGGGCCAACCCTGTCATAAATGGGTTTAAATGAGCCTAATCGGCACTAGGTAGTAGTTTTTGGCACGGATTAAGAAATTTTGGGTATGTTTTTGCTATTTTTTGTACAATAGTTTCTTCCTAGGGCTGATTGAAAGTGGTAGTTTTTTGTTAAATACTCTACATATTGTAAGTAGGAGTGAAAGTTAAGCTTTGGAAGCCAATAAGCAAGGCTAGTTACATAGTTGATGGAAAACTCGAAACTATGGAAATACTAGCATTTTTTTGGAATGGTTGGAAATACTAACAATGTTTACGTGTGTTGCAACGGATCATAATTAGAATAATACTTATTCACAAACTTGATACAAAACACTCTACTTTTGATATACATACTAGCAAGACGCCCATGCATTGCATGGAACAACAAGATGGATTTATACGAGCTGTTTATCTCATGGGAGACGAAGATGAACAAGGGAAGTCCTTATCTGCAAATGTGGAGAGCGGTGCGGGTATCTTTTTGCAAAATTGTCATAGTTTGCTTTCTATCCGTCAGATATAGATCGGACGGTCTATATTGCAGGATGGCAGGCACACCATCATCACCAACTCGGTTTTTATAAGAGTGTAGATACCACTAGAGATATATTATGTTTCAATCAGAAAATATCCCTTGGGCTGTTTTGGTGAGGTGAGGGAGGGGTGTGGTTGGTTTTAAGATATTAATTATGGGTTTTTCTGCAAATTGGTAAATAAGTGGGATGTTGGTGAGAAAAGGCAACAACTTACCTTACAGTCGTTAGATGTAGATCTAATGGTCAAAAATAACGGATGGCAGACACACCATCATCACCAACTTAGTCTTCTGTAGGAGGACTAGCAAGATGTCCGTGCATTGCATGAAACATCAAGATGCATATTTTTTTATAAAACACTTGTTGTGATTGACCCATGTAGGAGTAATACCATGTGTAAAAACTAATGATATCTTGTGAAAGAGGGGATAAGGTGAAGAGTAGTGGGGCGTGGTGGTGATTGGTGGTCGGACTGAGTGGAGGCAAGGTGATTGACGACGCCGACAGCGGCCACCGGACCAGTTTGTTCCAGAGGCTTCCTTTTTAATTGCTCAACAATGAGGTTGTTGGAGGTAAGGATGAACGAGGGAAGGCCTTGTCTGCAAATGTGGAGAGAGGTGCAGGTATCTTTTAGTTTAATTTCCATCCATCAGATATAGATCGGATGGTCTATTGCAAGATGGCACGCATACCATCATCACCAACTCGGTTTTTTATAAGAGAAGAAATATATGTGTGGAGATACAAATGTATTATTGATACTAGCTTGTTTCCGTAAACTAGGATCTACATTCTATTCAACGGCTCAGCATGTGGGGCCTTAGCACAATGACTTCTCGACTGTGTAAAACAAAGGTTTTCCCGTCGCCGATAAGGAGGGGTTGACGGCGGCGCACTTTCGACTTGCTCTAGTCCTAGTAGTCACAGTAGGCGGTCTACGCACGTGTAGATTTATTCTTTTTCATGTCTTGTGTTCGCCGTACTACCATGACTGTTGATGAATACACGGTAAGTTATTCATGGGGAAACCCTTGTTGAGCGTGTTTGCGAGAGAGAAAGAGAGAGACACTGTGTGCGTGTGATATGTCTAGAGACTGAGGAAATGATAGTAGATTCTTTATGTCTATGTGTGTGGAGGATAGAGAGAGACATGTACGTGGGGCTTTGTGTTGTGTAACGTGGAGACACATAGACATAATCAGAGTGTGTGTGTGTGAGATACACATGCGGGCATGGGGAGAGATGTGTGAGTTAGAGAGATGGAGAATTTTGGTGTGCATCTGAGCTAGAGAGGGGGGTATATACATATCTAGAGTTGTAGAGAATATGCAAGGTGTGTGTCTTAAAAGAAGGATCCAGATAGCTAGATGGGTGTTTGTGCGTGTTTGTGTGTGTTTGTGCGCGCGTTTGTGTGTGCGAGGGAGTGTGTGTATGTGGAGTAGAGAGACCACTAATGATGTAAACCTAGTATAAGGGAAGGGAAAATGGTGTGATATGTGTGTCAAGGAGGGACAAAGGCATGCGTAGTAGTGGGATAGCATGGGTGCGGGCGGGGAGCAGACTATTTGGAAGAGACATCGAGTGTGTGTGGGAGAGGGGGTGTGAGGGCGAGCGAGAGAGAGAGAGAGAGAGAGAGGAAAAGAGGGAGGAGAGGGGTCGTTTGTGTCCACAAGTGGCGTATAGATAGGGAGACAATGTTGATGTTGTTCGAAATTGTCCTATGTACGGGGACGCAAGGGAAGCGAGTCATCGTGTGTGTGATAGGGAATTCATGAGAGATCAAGAATAGATGGTGTAGAGAACAACGTGTGAGATTGAGAATGATGATACAATAGGGAGCAATGGAAAGAGTCACGGCATATATGTATACATGGAAGGAGCTGGGGCGGGTCCGCATGTGGGAGAGATAAAAAGAGGAGAGTGGTGCACAAAGAGATAAAGTGTGCTTATGTAGCGACCAGACCTCAAACAGTCTGATCTCTGTGCTCCGGTGTCATCCCTGGATCAGTAATGCTGACACCACATAGTACTCGGAGGATTTATAGCAGAGTAGCAATCACACACTTATTACATTGAGTGTCTCAAAAGCGAGCTTATTACAATAAATATGGCTTAAGGCCATCTAATAACGATAACAGCGGAAGGCTTGGAAGGTAAGTGAGTCCATCAACTCCAACGGCATCACTGAGTATAGAACCACGACCTAAAAACTCCTTAATCGTCGTCTGAAAAGTCTGCAACATTAACGTTGCAGCCCGAAAACGGGTCAGCACATGGAATATGCTGGCAAGGTAACACATAGAGAGTAATGGAATGCAACAGCTATACTATATGCATATTTGGCTGGTGGAAAGCTCTATGGTTACAGTTTTTGTGTAAAGCCAATTTTTCCCTACTTCAAAGGAATAAATTTAATTACTATCATGGTGGTTGTTAAACATTGAGAATGGTTGACAGCATTCTCAATCCCAATTAAACATCATCATTAACCCAACAAAATTAATTTAAAGTAACATGTTGAGATTCACATGATAATCCAGGTACTAGATACTCAAGATGTCCATAACCGGGGACACGGCTAATCATGATTAGTTTATACACTCTGCAGAGGTTTGCGCACTTTTGCCTACAAGACCCGATCGCCTTCGTTGGATTTCTCGCACTACATGGTGTTTGAGAAACGGATGACCGAGACACAGTCTTTCAGAAGCGCTAGCACCTTACGATGGATAGACCGGTACACCTACTTTCCCCTACATCTGCTAGTCTACCCTGTAAGAGTTCGCACGACTTACTCAACTATGCCAGAGCCCATAATGGCTTGTGGCTGCACACGGAAGTTTCTAGTATGAATAATCTCATGATCCCTTTGAGCCCGGGTGGCGGTCCAAAATAAAAACAGGCAAGTCCTGGAATACCCAGGTGCCTTAATCCACCCAGATGTGTGTTAGGTTGCCACCTTAGATAAACCATTAATTATCAATCTCACATCTGTCATGGATATCACTCACCCAATCCACGTCTACTAGCATAGCATGGCATAATAAGCAAACGTAGAAGTAACTCCCAAAGGTTTGATAATAAACAGGTAATAGGTACTACCTCATCTACTTTCCATCCCACAATTTAATTAGATCCTAATCATGCAATGTGTGAGGATTGATCTAATGCAATAAAACTGGGTTGTAGAAAAAGGTATGATCAAAGTGTTACTTGCCTTGCTGATGATCCGCGAAACCTAGAGATTCAAAGTAACAGGCGGCGCACTCCGGGTATTCTATCGCAGACAAACAAACAAGCATACAATAAGTACTCATCTAATGCACAGGTAAAACTCAAATAGAAGATCTAACCAGAAAGTTCAACTTAAGAACCCTGGTTTGCAAAAAAGAATCAAATCGAACGAAGCAAAAGAAATCAAACGGCGAAGAAAACAACTTCGTTCTTGTAATATGGATCTAAGTCAAATTTTACAGTAGCAAAAACATGTTTAAGTTGATTATTCGGAAAGAGGGTTTCGAGACGAAACTCCAGGCGCTTGAATCATCTGATTCCGATAAACGGGCGAAAAGTTATACTAAAACAAAAATCGGATCAGAAATCGCGATCAGAAAATAACAGCGGAAAATCCGACGAAAAAGAAAAACGACGAACAGATTAATCGGTAATTAACCTAATCCGAAAAAAAGTTAAAATAAAAATATAAAAAAAATCGAAAATAAAACCGGCGAAAAAGAAATTTTTTTTTAAAAAAAATTCCTTTTTTTCGGCACGGAAGTCGAGGCGGTGGCGAACCTCGGGCGGCGCGCTGCTCCGGCGGCGGATCGGGCGTGGGGCTGGTGTGGCGCTATATAAAGGCTCCCCCGGGCGGAGTCCCGCTCGGGTACGGCCCAAGGTCGGTTTCGTTTTTTTAAAATAATTACGCTCGGAAGAAAAATAAAAAGAAATACTAAACGGACTCCAAAAATCACGAGATAAATTTTCCCTGGTTTCTAAAGTCAAGCCCGATAAAGTGAACATTTATCTGGGCCCAAACTACAACTTTGAAAAACGCGCATTTTTCCTAAATTCAATTAAAAATACCAAAAAACTCCGAAATAAATCTTATTTGATTTTTTTTATTAAATCCTCAATATTTCTATATTTTGGTAAAGACATTTTATTCCCTCTCTCATATTTTTGTAATAGAAATAATTGATGATAAAATAAATAAAATCAAATGATCCTGTTTACAAAATTTGAGGAAACTCAAATATGTAAATAACGAAATCCCCAACTCTCTCCGTGGGTCCTTGAGTTGCTTAGGATTTTCTAGGATCAAAACCAAAAGCAAAATAAAATATGATATGCATGATGATCTAATGTATAACATTCCAAATTGAAAATTTGGGATGTTACAAACCTACCCCCCTTAAGATGAATCTCGCCCTCGAGATTCGGGTTGGCTAGAAAATAGGTGAGGGTGGTCCTTGAGCAAATCTTCCTCTCGCTCCCAGGTGGCTTCATCCTCTGTGTGGTGGCTCCACTGAACTTTGCAAAACTTGATAACTTTGCTGCGAGTGACTCGGCTGGCAAACTCAAGAATCTTGACTGGTTTCTCCTCATAGGTCAAATTGTTATCCAACTGAATTGCTTCCAATGGAACTGTGTCTCTCAAAGGTATGTCAGCCATCTCCGCGTGACACTTTTTCAGTTGAGAAACGTGGAACACATCATGAACTCCTGTCAATCCTTCTGGCAATTCCAACTTGTAGGCCACTTCTCCCATACGCTCCAAAACTCGATATGGTCCTACAAATCGTGGCGCTAACTTCCCCTTAACTCCAAAGCGCTTAATCCCTCGAAGTGGGGATACTCAAAGATAAGCTCTGTCTCCGACTTCGTAAACTGTCTCCTTGCATTTAGAATCTGCGTAGCTCTTCTGCCTGGACTGGGCTACCTTGAGCCTATCGCGAATCAACTTCACCTTCTGTTCAGACTCTTTAATCAGATCTGGTCCAAACAACTGGCGGTCTCCAACTTCGTCCCATGACAACGGTGTCCTGCACCTCCTTCCGTACAAAGCTTCGAAAGGGGCCATCTTCAAACTGGTCTGATAGCTATTATTGTAAGAGAACTCTGCATATGGCAAATTATCGTCCCAACTAGATCCATAATCTAGCGCACAAGCTCTCAGCATATCCTCCAAAATCTGATTGACTCTCTCGGTCTGTCCACCTGTCTGCGGATGATAAGCTGTACTAAATTCTAGCCTAGTACCCAAACTCTCATGGAACTGCTTCCAGAACTTTGAGGTAAACTGGGTTCCTCTATCTGATACGATGCTCCTCGGAACTCCATGCAAACATACGATCCTGGTCATGTATATCTTTGCCAACTTAGCACTGGTGTAAGTGGTCTTTACTGGGATGAAATGTGCTACCTTCGTCAATCGATCAACTACAACCCAAATCGAGCCATAGCCTGAACGAGTCCTTGGTAATCCCATGATAAAATCCATGCCTAGCTTATCCCACTTCCATTCGGGTATCGGCAATGGTTGCAACAATCTTGCTGGCTTTTGATGCTCTGCCTTTACTCTCTGACATACGTCACAAACTGCTACATACTCCGCAATATCCTTCTTCATTCCGGTCCACCAGAAAATATCCTTCAAATCCAAATACATCTTGGTATTTCCTGGGTGAATCGAATATGGTGAATCATGTGCCTCTTGCAGAATCAACTTTCTGATCTCCGGGTCATTGGGTACATAAACACGGTCTTCAAACCATAGGGTGTCGTGCTCATCCTCACGAAATCCTTTAGCTTTTCCTTTGCTCAGTTTCTCCTTTATAGCGGCAATCTCTTTGTCAGTTTTCTGAGATTCCCTGATTCTGTCCATCAAAGTTGACTGAATTTCCAACGCTGCTACATAGCCTCTCGGAACTATTTCCAAACATAGTTCACGAAGATTTTCTGCTAACTCCTTGGGTATTTCTCCCGTCATTAACGTATTGACATGGCTCTTGCGGCTTAATGCATCAGTTACTACATTAGCCTTCCCGGGATGATAATGCAATCTCATATCATAATCCTTGATGAGCTCCAACCATCTCCTTTGTCTGAGGTTCAACTCCTTCTGCGTGAAAATGTACTTCAAACTCTTGTGATCCGTGTACACCTCACAATGATTTCCAATGAGGAAATGTCTCCATGTCTTCAATGCATGCACTACGGCTGCTAACTCCAAATCATGCGTGGCATAATTCAATTCATGAGGCTTCAGTTGTCGTGAAGCATATGAAACAACTCTCCCTTCCTGCATAAGCACTGCTCCAAGTCCTCGACGTGAAGCATCGCAATACACCTCATAATCCTTGGTTTGATCTGGCAAAATCAACACTGGTGAGGTAACCAAGCATTTCTTCAACTCCTGGAAACTAGCCTCACACTCCTTAGTCCATTTGAACTTGGTATCCTTCTTCAGCAACTCCGTCATAGGCTTTGCAATCTTTGAAAAAATTTCAATAAACCTTCGGTAGTATCCTGCGAGTCCAAGAAAACTCCGGATCTCTCCAACGGTTGTTGGTGCTTCCCACTTGGTCACGGTTTCAACTTTAGCGGGATCTACTGCTATACCTTCTCCGGATATAACGTGTCCAAGGAATCCTACTTCCTTCAACCAAAACTCACATTTGCTGAACTTGGCATATAATTGATGTTCTCTGAGCTTTCCAAGTACCAAACGCAAATGCTCCTTATGCTCCTCTTCATTCTTCGAATATACCAGGATATCATCAATGAACACTACGACGAACTTATCAAAAAACTCCTTAAACACTTTGTTCATCATGTTCATAAAATAGGCAGGTGCGTTAGTCAGACCAAATGACATAACGGTATACTCATACAGCCCATACCTGGTGGTAAAAGCTGTCTTAGGAATGTCCTACTCTCGAATCTTCAACTGATGGTACCCTGATCGCAAATCGATCTTGGAAAATACTTTAGCTCCTTGCAATCGATCAAACAGATCATTGATCATTGGTAGCGGGTACTTGTTCTTGATTGTTACTTCATTCAATCCTCGATAGTCAACAACCATCCTTAACGATCCATCCTTCTTCTCTACTAGAAGTACTGGTGATCCCCAAGGCGAAGAACTTGGGCGAATATATCCCTTATCCAGTAACTCCTTAATCTGCTTCTTAATTTCCACCAAATCTTTTGCTGGCATCCTATATGGTCTCTTCGATATTGGCCCAGTGCCTGGCAAAAGTTCAATCAAAAACTCAATGTCTCTATCCGGTGGCATGCCTGGCAACTCTTTGGGAAATACATCAGGAAAATACTTTACCACTGGTACTTCCTCCTGCACAACTCCTGATAAGAAATTTACTTGTGTCCTATTTGGCGCACGTCAGGATACATACTTGATCCTTCTTCCTTCTGGCGTTGTGAGCAAAATTGTCTTACTAGCGCAATCGATGTTTCCTCCATACATCGACAGCCAATCCATACCAAGAATCACATCCAGACCTTGGGATTCTAGAATAATTAAATCTGTTGGGAAAACATGCCTTCCTATACTTAATGGCACTTGAAAACATCCTTGACTGGCCATGTACTCTGCTCCTGGTGAGCTTAATAGCATAGGTGTTTTGAGAACCCTAGTGGTCAGGCTATACTTTTCCACAAATCCCCTTGATATGTATGAATGCGATGCACCAATATCAAAAAGAACGAGTGCAGTAAATGTCTTAACCAAAAACTTACCTATTACTGCATCGGGCTGAGCTTCAACCTCCTCCACATTAACGTGGTTCACCTGTCCCCTGTTGAAAGGGTTCGGCTTCTTTCCAGAGCTTCCATTGCCGTTTTGGCCTTTAGGACATTCATTGGCAAAATGTCCGGTCTTGGAACACTTGAAACAGGTGACATGACTCAGATCTTTCTTGGCTGGGGTTGATGGGGTGCTGCGGTTCTGGCCATTGCTTCCTCCATTCCTGTTACTATTCTTGGTGCCATTGTGATTGTGTGAGCTACCTACTCCATGGGTATGCTGAAAATGTCCTCCCGGTCTAGGGGTAAAACGTGGCTTCTGCTGAGCTCCTGAATTATACTTTCCTTGTCCATACTTCCTCTTGCGGTTCTCAATTTGCTGCTGCTTCCCTTCAATCATAAGAGCACGATCTACCAACTCCTGGTAGTTGTTGAAGGTGGCTACCATCAACTGCATACTCAACTCATCATTCAGTCCTTCCAGGAATTTCTCCTACTTAGCTGCATCCGTAGCAACGTCATCTGGGGCATAACATGCTAGCTTACTAAACTCCTCCACATACTGGCCAACTGTCCGTCCTCCTTGGTGCAAGTTACGAAACTCACGCTTCTTCATGGCCATTGCTCCTGCTGAAACATGGGCAGTACGAAAAGCCTGCTGAAACTGGTCCCATGTGACAGTGTCGACTGGGAAGGTGGCTGTGAAATTCTCCCACCAGGATGTTGCGGGTCCTTCTAACTGATGTGCGGCAAACTTCACCTTCTCCGCATCTGTGCATCCTGCTGTGGTCAACTCCCTAGCTATCTTGCGGAGCCAATCATCTGCTACTATCGGCTCGGTGCTACTGGAAAACACCGGCGGATTCAGCCTAAGAAAACGGGCTAAGTGGTCAACAGGTGGTGGTGGTGGGTTGTTGTTGTTGTTCCCCTGATTCTGATTCTGAACTAGCAACTGCATCAAGGTGTTCTGCTGCTGGATCAACTGGATGAGCTCCGGCGGAAAGGCAAATCCGGGGTCACGTCTCGGAGGCATTTGAGGGTTAAGAAAAGATGAGATATAAGAATAGAGGGGGTCTAAAGAGAAAACACTACCCATATGCACATGAGGCAAAAGCAAACAATTCACTTCATTCAATCAAACAAAGGCATACAATCGATCTAGCTATCGCAAAGTGCTCGGACTACTATATTTACATGGTGGACTACTACTACTGATGAGGTGGTCTACTAGAAATATTCTACGGTTGTAGACTCCATGATATCGGCTCCAGCTTCATCAACATAGTCATCATCGCTACTATCTGCTTCCAAGTCGGTGCCGTCAATGATGATGTAGTCTTCCGGGCTAATCTCCTTGGGTTCTTCGTCTTCATCTACTGGTGTCGGGCCTCCCATAAATATTCCAATCTTCTTGATCAGATCGTCATTCCTCTCCACCAATACTTCAATTTCTTCTTCATAATCTTCACGTGTAACCTTGAGTTCTTCCTCCAGTTCCTTGATTCTAGTTTTAGCCTTCTTCAGATCTATCATGTCGGCGCATATCTGATTCTCCTGTCGTTGAATGTGCTGATTTAACTCCTGGATAAAAGCTGCGATTGATCTATCTTTCCTGGTGCTGATCATCTCCCAATGTTCATCTCGGCACCCACAAATCCGGTAGTTAGTATCCTTGAGATCCTTGCGGTAGACTTCTCCAATGCGTCCCATGGCGATGTGAGCTGCCATACCTTTCCTAGACCCCAAGTTGGTGCATCAAAAGAAAACTCTATGGGCTCAGTGACTGGCATGAACGTCCTTCCTGGAACTTGAACTTGAATCATCCAGTGCTCTTCTTCAGGTAAAGTGGCGTTGTAGGTTCCCGTGAAGCTTGGTACTCCTATGTTCAAGTATCTAGTGACTTCCTTCAAGTGGCGTCCAAAGGGTGTATCTTCATATGGTTGTGTGAACTTGTTCCTTGCATCCGCCATCCTAAAGAGTAGAAAAGATGAGAAGTTAGAAGAGAAGAGAGTGAGTAGTGATCTAGGTCTTTAGCTTAGTGGTCGTGTCCTACAGTCAGCGTGTGCTCTGATACCATCTCTGTAGCGACCAGACCTCAAACAGTCTGATCTCTGTGCTCCGGTGTCATCCCTGGATCAGTAATGCTGACACCACACAGTACTCGGAGGATTTATAGCAGAGTAGCAATCACACACTTATTACATTGAGTGTCTCAAAAGCGAGCTTATTACAATAAATATGGCTTAAGGCCATGTAATAACGATAACAGCGGAAGGCTTGGAAGGTAAGTGAGTCCATCAACTCCAAGGGCATCACTGAGTATAGAACCACGACCTAAAAACTCCTTAATCGTCGTCTGAAAAGTCTGCAACATTAATGTTGCAGCCCGAAAACGGGTCAGCATATGGAATATGCTGGCAAGGTAACACATAGAGAGTAATGGAATGCAACAGCTATACTATATGCATATTTGGCTGGTGGAAAGCTCTATGGTTACAGTTTTTGCGTAAAGCCAATTTTTCCCTACTTCAAAGGAATAAATTTAATTACTATCATGGTGGTTGTTAAACATTGAGAATGGTTGACAGCATTCTCAATCCCAATTAAACATCATCATTAACCCAACAAAATTAATTTAAAGTAACATGTTGAGATTCACATGATAATCCAGGTACTAGATACTCAAGATGTCCATAACCGGGGACACGGCTAATCATGATTAGTTTATACACTCTGCAGAGGTTTGCGCACTTTTGCCTACAAGACCCGATCGCCTTCGTTGGATTTCTCGCACTACATGGTGTTTGAGAAACGGATGACCGAGACACAGTCTTTCAGAAGCGCTAGCACCTTACGATGGATAGACCGGTACACCTACTTTCCCCTACATCTGCTAGTCTACCCTGTAAGAGTTCGCACGACTTACTCAACTATGCCAGAGCCCATAATGGCTTGTGGCTGCACACGGAAGTTTCTAGTATGAATAATCTCATGATCCCTTTGAGCCCGGGCGGCGGTCCAAAATAAAAACAGGCAAGTCCTGGAATACCCAGGTGCCTCAATCCACCCAGATGTGTGTTAGGTTGCCACCTTAGATAAACCATTAATTATCAATCTCACATCTGTCATGGATATCACTCACCCAATCCACGTCTACTAGCATAGCATGGCATAATAAGCAAACGTAGAAGTAACTCCCAAAGGTTTGATAATAAACAGGTAATAGGTACTACCTCATCTACTTTCCATCCCACAATTTAATTAGATCCTAATCATGCAATGTGTGAGGATTGATCTAATGCAATAAAACTGGGTTGTAGAAAAAGGTATGATCAAAGTGTTACTTGCCTTGCTGATGATCCGCGAAACCTAGAGATTCAAAGTAACAGGCGGCGCACTCCGGGTATTCTATCGCAGACAAACAAACAAGCATATAATAAGTACTCATCTAATGCACAGGTAAAACTCAAATAGAAGATCTAACCAGAAAGTTCAACTTAAGAACCCTGGTTTGCAAAAAGAATCAAATCGAACGAAGCAAAAGAAATCAAACGGCGAAGAAAACAACTTCGTTCTAGTAATCTGGATCTAAGTCAAATTTTACAGTAGCAAAAACATGTTTAAGTTGATTATTCGGAAAGAGGGTTTCGAGATGAAACTCCAGGCACTTGAATCGCCTGATTCCGGTAAACGTGCGAAAAGTTATACTAAAACGAAAATCGGATCAGAAATCGCGATCAGAAAATAACCGCGGAAAATCCGACGAAAAAGAAAAACGACGAACAGATTAATCGGTAATTAACCTAATCCGAAAAAAATAAAATAAAAAAAATAAAATAAAAAAATAAAAAAAAATTGAAAATAAAACCGGCGAAAAAGAATATTTTTTTTCGGCACGGAAGTCGAGGCGGCAACGAACCTCGGGCGGTGCAAGCTCCGGCGGCGGCGGCGGCGGTGGATCGGGCGCGGGGCTGGTGTGGCGCTATATAAAGGCGCCCCCGGGCGGAGTCCCGCTCGGGTACGGCCCAAGGTCGATTTTGTTTTTTTTAATAATTAAGCTCGGAAGAAACATAAAAAGAAATACTAAACGGACTCCAAAAATCACGAAATAAATTTTCCCGGGTTTCTAAAATCAAGCCTGATAAAGTGAACATTTATCTGGGCCCAAAATACAATTTTGAAAAACGCGCATTTTTCCTAAATTCAATTAATAATACCGAAAAACTCCGAAATAAATCTTATTTGATTTTTTTATTAAATCCTTAATATTTCTATATTTTGGGAAAGTCATTTTATTCCCTCTCTCATATTTTTGTAATAGAAATAATTGATGATAAAATAAATAAAATCAAATGATCCTGTTTACAAAATTTGAGGAAACTCAAATATGTAAATAACGAAATCCCCAACTCTCTCCGTGGGTCCTTGAGTTGCTTAGGATTTTCTAGGATCAAAACCAAAAGCAAAATAAAATATGATATGCATGATGAACTAATGTATAACATTCCAAATTGAAAATTTGGGATGTTACAGCTTGTTTGCAGTGGGGGTGGTGTGTGAGGTGAGTGTGCGAGAACCACATAACTAGGGAGATAGACGTTTGGGGGCGACGTTTTGTGTGTATGAGAAATATACACTCTACATAGTGTGTGTGCTTGGGAAAGAGAGATGCGGGAGACCTGGAGAGTGGGGGAAGAGATGTGTGCATGCCCGAGAGATAAATTGATAAGAGACCTATATTGGGGTCCAGACTTTAGAAGAGAGGGGGGGGGTGTTAATGTGCTCGTGTGTTCGTGTCTGGGGGAGAGAACGACGTGTGTGTGGGGGGGC
Source organism: Triticum dicoccoides (assembly GCF_002162155.2). Classification (NCBI taxonomy): domain Eukaryota; kingdom Viridiplantae; phylum Streptophyta; class Magnoliopsida; order Poales; family Poaceae; genus Triticum; species Triticum dicoccoides. The sequence continues at coordinate 185,881,315 of NC_041384.1, read as the reverse complement.
ATTGGAGGGGGTGGGGGTTGCTTCAGATAATGAGTTAGGTGTCTATATTTGAGGGACTTTAGCATAATTGAGATATATATGGTCAATAGTGTGTGCACTCATGGTTGATCAATTTGTTTCACGGTTTAGACTATGAGATAACGATACTTTTGAACGTGCGTGATATACCTTGATGTACCATAATTACAAACCTAAGATTGGAATTTTGGAATTCGACTCCATCATTTATTTTTGTAATTCATTTAAACGGAGGTACATTTTTAAGTCGGGACTTCGTGATTTCAAATTCATATATCAAACCTAGAGATATACACATACGGGCATGTTCAAACTTTATAATCATCCACTTTATTCATACACATATACATTTTTGCTTTTGTCATCATATTTAGGATAAACACATTTGGAATTTCATTTGAATTGGACTGTATGATGGTATTTACCTCTACTAGCTCAATGATCCATATTTGAATTGAATGGACAATCTAAGTTTCGAGTTGGAGACATTGATTTTCAAAACTTGCACTTTTTCGGTGCAAAACAAATAAATTCTCGGCCATGATATCATAGTCGGTCGTACAAGTGCAGAACACTTATAATTTCAGGCGCCAAAAGCTTTCAAACTTCTCGCTCACATCGAAATATATCGCGCCCGAAAGTTCAGCCCTACAATATTCCTGTCTTACCCCTACCACATGAACGGAAAAGGGCTGCTTTGGTAACTCCATTGTTTTCCCCACTTTGCCCCCAACATTCTTCCTAGAGCCCCTCCCCTTCCCCTCCCCGACCCCCAACCACGGCAAACCGCCGAATCTAGTCCTCCGCCGCAGCGGTGGACCTCACACCCCGCCGGATCTACTTTCCGCACCTTGGAACCTCCAACTGCCAACTCACCCCTTCAACGACTGGCCTATCCACCGCTCTAGATCTCCTTGACCACCATCATGGTCCACCGCAGCGGATCTGCTTAACCGACACCCTCGTCCTCCACAGTGTAGGCCCTTCACTGACTCCCTTGTCCGCCCCATCGCTGGCCCTTCATACAAGCCCTCGTCCGCCACAACAGATCCGTCTCACCAAAAGTACGCACCTGCCGAAGCCTTCTTCCACTGCACCGGACCCTCTCCACGGATGCCATATTCAACTCCAATGGCCCTGCTTTATTGATGCTACAGCCTCATCAGGTTAGTTTGATTTATAATCCTTCGGTTTTTCTCTTCTTTATCATTCAACTATTCACTTACCACAGATGAGATTTCTTGTATGTCGACAGGGGCCGCAACAAAATCACCAGAGCTGCTTCAGCGACGGCGACAGCCTGCCCAAACTCAACCGCAACACGAGCACCATCGACGATCCTTAGCTACCAAGTATGACAATGATACCCATACGCCACCGAGAATCAGGTACTATTATCCAATGGCCGGCGCCTACATTCACTTTCTTAGCATAAGCACCGCACCTTTAAATTTCTTCAGGGCATCTTTCAATTTTTCATGAGACGCATTATTCTGCTTGCACATGTAGGGCCATACTTCTGGCAGTGAACATGTTACATGTGCTAAATTACATACCAGTGCACATATAGTTAATATGCTTTAGTTTTGCCCTAAGTATTAATGTACTTCCTAGATATCACTGCCTACTATTTTAATTCTTGCATGCTATATTTATGATAATGGTGTTGTTCTGATGCCACCTGTTGGTTCCACCAAACTGCTTCATGTTCTCTATGCTTAATTACACGTCAGCAAACTAGCATGTGGTTCCGTTGCTTTTTGTTCATTTTACCCTACATTTTCTGACGCTAGCTATTACATCACTGCTCCGATCCTCTGTTCATTACTTTTTGTGTGTTCTTGATCTTCCCAAGTTGCATGACTAATTAAAAACTAGCCAGTCTTTTGGGTATGAAACCCTTTTGGGCGAGAGTAGTACTAGGATGGGTGACCTCCTGGGAAGACCTCGTGAAAGGGTTTCATATCTAGCCTACTCCAACTTGTTTGGGATAACATACTTCATAAGTAAGGATTAATTATGGAGTTGACAACCCCATCAAGCAAAATATTTGTTCTTTTGGGGTTGGCACCTCGAACAAGCATAAAAATATAGTGAAACAGATATATTGTCGTGTAAGCACACACCCTTCTTTCATTAGTTTAGATGAACCATTGATGATCAATTCGAACCAGTGCATGCGATTAAAATTAATTTTACCTAAATAGAGGGTGCAGAATAAACTACAAAAACTAGATTTGCAACCACTGGATGCTGACGATATCTTCAAAGAACATTGCAACAGTAGCGAGGTTCACAGCAACATATGGTAAGTGATAACCCACAAGTATAGGGGATCAATTGTAGCCTCTTTCGATAAGTAAGAGTGTCAAACCAAAGGTAGAACAAATATTCCCTCAAGTTCTATCGACCACCGATACAACTCTACGCACGCTTATTGTTCGCTTTACCTAGAACAAGTATGAAACTAGATGTACGTTGTAGGTGTTGTTGGATAGGTTTGCAAGGTAATGTAGAGCACGTAAATAAAAAGTAGGGGTTGTTTAGATAAAGACACAACTAAATTAGTTTTAGTAGAGAGCTTTTTGTTACGAGAAAGTTACTTGTCCCTAGGCAATCGATAACTAGAACGGTAATCATTATTGCAATTTTATTTGAGGGAGAGGCATAAGCTAACATACTTTATTTACTTGGATCATATGCACTTACGATTGGAACTCTAGCAAGCATCCACAACTACTAAAGATCATTAAGGTAAAACCCAACCATAGCATTAAAGTATCAAGTCCTCTTTATCCCATACGCAAACAACCTACTTACTCGGGTATGTGCTTCTGTCACTCACGCCACCCACCATAAGCAAATCATGAACATATTGCAAACCCTACAGTGGGAATCCCTCACGCTTGCGCGACACGGAGATCACCATAGGACAGCACCAATAATAAAACATGCAACTCAAACCAATCATGATCATCAAATAACCCATAGGACAAAACGGATCTACTCAAACATCATAGGATAGCCATACATCATTGGGAAATAATATATAGCATTGAGCACCATGTTTAGGTAGAGATTACAGCGGGTAAGAGAGGGATTACACCGCTGCATAGAGGGGGGGAAGAGTTGGTGATGATGGTGGTGAAGTTGTTGCTGAAGATTGTGGTGATGATGATGGCCCCCGGTGGCACTCTGGTGCCACCGAAAGCGAGGGGGAGAGAGCCCCCCTCCTTCTTCTTCCTTGACCTCATCCCTAGATGGGACAAGGGTTTCCCCTCTGGTCCTTGGTCTCCATGGCATGGGAGGGGTGAGAGCCCCTCCGAGATTGGATCTATCTCTCTGTCTCTCTCTGTTTCCGCGTTCTTAGATTCTGCCCTTTCACCGTTTCTTATATTCTCAGAGATCCGTAACTCTGATTGGGCTGAAATTTTAACACGATCTCTATCCGGATATTAGCTTTCTTACGGCGAAAGAAGGACACCAACCGCCTTACGGGGTGGCCACGAGCGTCAAGGGCGCTCCCCCTGCCTCGTGGCCCCATCGGGCATCGTCTGGCATGGACTTTTCTTCCCAAAAATCACATATATGGATTTACTGCAAAACAAAAAACATGCAACAAACAGGAACTGGCACTAGGCACTGGATCAATATGTTAGTCCCAAAAATTGTATAAAAATTTGCCAAAAGTATATGAAAGTTGTAGAATATTGGCATGGAACAATCAAAAATTATAGATACGACGGAGACGTATCAGCATCCCCAAGCTTAATTCCTACTCATCCTCGAGTAGGTAAATGATAAAAAAGATAATTTTTGATGCGGAATGCTACCTAGCATAATCTTTATCATATTTCTAATCATGGCATGAATATTAAGACACGGTTGATTCAAAGCAATAGTCTATCATTTGACATTAAGATAATAATACTTCAACCATACTAATAAAGCAATCATGTATTTTCAAAATAACATGGCCAAAGAAAGTTATCCCTACAAAATCATATAGTCTGGCTATGCTCCATCTTCACCACACAAAATATTCACAACTTGCACAACCCCGATGACAAGCCGAGCAATTGGTTCATACTTTTTAACGCGCTTCAACTTTTTCAACCCTCACGTAATACATGAGCGCAAGCCATGGATATAGCACTATAGGTGGAATAGAATATGACGATGAGGGTAATGTGGAGAAGACAAAAAGGGAGAAAGTGTCACATCGACGCGGCTAATCAATGGGCTATGGAGATGCCCATCAGTTCATGTCAATGCGAGGAGTAGGGATTGCCGTGCAACGGATGCACTAGAGCTATAAGTGTATGAAAGCTCAAACTGAAACTAAGTGGGTGTGCATCCAACTTGCTTGCTCATGAAGACCTCAGGAATTCGAGGAAGCCCATCATCGGAATATACAGGCCAAGTTCTATAATGAAAATTCCCACTAGTATATGAAAGTGATAACTCAAGAGACTCTCTATATGAAGAACATGGTGCTACTCTGAAGCACAAGTGTGGTAAAAGGATAGTAACATTGCCCTTTCTCTCTTTTTCTCTCATCATTTTTTTATTTTATTTTTTGGCCTTCTCTTTTTTTGGCCTTTCTCTTTTTTCTTTTTTTCTTTTTTCTTCTTTTTTCGTCCGGAGTCTCATCCCGACTTGTAGGGGAATCATAGTCTCCATCAACCTTTCCTCATTGGGGCAATGCTCTAATAATGATGATCAACACACTTTTATTTACTTACAACTCAATATTACAACTCGATATCTAGAACAAAGATATGACTCTATATGAATGTCTCCGGCGGTGTACTAGGATGTGCAATGATCTAGTGTAGCAATCACATCAAAAAATGGACAAGCCATGAAAACGTCATGCTAGCTATCTTACGATCATGCAAAGCAATATGACAATGAATGCTCAAGTCATGTATATGATGATGATGATGGAAGTTGCATGGCAATATATCTCGGAATGGCTATGGAAATGCCATGATAGGTAGGTATGGTGGCTGTTTTGAGGAAGGTATATGGTGGGTTTAAGGTACCGGCGAAAGTTGCGCGATACTAGAGAGGCTAGCAATGGTGGAAGGGTGAGAGTGTGTATAACCCATGGACTCAACATTAGTCATAAAGAACTCATATACTTATTGCAAAAGTTTATTAGCCCTCGAAGCAAAGTACTACTACGCATGCCCCTAGGAGGATAGATTGGTAGGAAAAGACCATCGCTCGTCCCCGACCGCCACTCATAAGGAAGACAATAAATAAATAAATCATGCTCCGACTTCGTTACATAACGGTTCACCATACGTGCATGCTACGGGAATCAAAAACCGCAACACAAGTATTTCTACTAATCCACAACTACCCACTAGCATGAATCTAATATCACCATCTTTATATCACAAAACTATTGCAAGGAATCAAACATATCATATTCAGTGATCTACAAGTTTTATGTAGGATTTTATGACTAACCATGTGAATGACCAGTTCCTGTCATCTCTCTAAATAGATATAAGTGAAGCAAGAGAGTTCAATTCTTTCTACCAAAGATATGCCCACACTCTAACAAATATAAGTGAAGCAAAAGAGCATTCTACAAATGGCGGTTTTATATGTAAAGAGAAACAGGCAATCCAAACTTCAAATTATATAAGTGAAGCACATGAAGCATTCTATAAAGCCATACTCAAAAGATATAAGTGAAGTGCATAGAGCATTCAATAAATCAACCAAGGACTATCTCATACCAGCATGGTGCATAAAAGAAAAATGAAAACTAAATGCAAAAGACACTCCAAGATCTGCACATATCACATGAATGAAACGAATCCAAAAACATACCGATATTTGTTGAAGAAAGAGGGGATGCCTTCTGGGGCATCCCCAAGCTTAGACGCTTGAGTCTCCTTGAATATTTACTTGGGGTGCCTAGGGCATCCCCAAGCTTGAGCTCTTGCCTCTCTTCCTTCTTCTCATATTGAGACCTTCTTGATCATCGAACACTTCATCCACACAAATCTTCAACAAAAAACTCGGTAAGATCCCTTAGTATAATAAAGCAAATCAATACTCTAAGTACTGTTGCAAAAAATTCATATTTTGTTTTTGAATTATATCTACTGTATTATAACTTTTACATGGCTTAATCCACTGATATAATTCGATAGTTTCATCAAAACAAGCAAACTATGCATCAAAAATAAAATCTGTCCAAAACAGAACAGTCTGTAATAATCTGAACATTCACCATACTTATGATACTTAAAAAATTCTGCCAAAATTAGGAAAATAAACAATTTGTATAGAAAGACAGTGCATAAAGAATCAGAACCATTTGACGTTCCAGTAAAAAATGTAAAATCGCGCACTACAGCCAAAGTTTCTGTCCTGCACCGTACAAACCAACAGGCAAAGTAAACATCCTAAAGGCAAACCTTGGCACATTATTTTTATTTTTAAACCTTATAAATCACACAACAGAATTAAATGACTCTCTAAAACTTCCGGGTTGTCTCCCTGGCAGCGCTTTCTTTAAAGCCATTAAGCTAGGCATATAGTGCTCAAGTAATGAATCCACCCGGATCCCAAGGTATATCAAAGCCAATTTTAATTAACAATGATTTGGCATTTAGTAGTGAGCACAAGGCAACATATATCAAGCAATGCCGAAGTCTAACTCTCTTCCTATGCATCGGCATGTCATAAAAGAACAATTCATGCACACCTAGTAAAGGCCAATGCATAGTATAAACAGTTTCTTCCAATTTTATCGTATTGGAAACATAGAGAGGTGGAGATATAGTTCCTCTCTCATAATAATTGCAAGTAGGAGAAGAAAGCACATGCATATTATATTCATCAAAATCATCATGTGTAATAGTTAAACGCAACCCATCAATATAATCCTTAACAAGTGCAAACTTCTCTGCTATAGTGTAGTCGGGAGAATTCAAAAAGATAATAGGACTATCATGCGTGGGTGCAATAGCAACAATTTCATGTTTAACACATAAGGAACTATAGCAAGTTCATCTCCATGAGCATAATTTATATTGGCATCTTGGCCACAAGCATAGGAAGCATAATCAAAAAGGGATATTTCAAGAGAATCAATGGGATCATAACAATCATCATAGCAATCATCCTTCGGTAAGCATGAAGGGAAATTAAACAATGTATGAGTTGAAGAGTTACTCTCATTAGAAGGTGGGCACGGGTAGCTAATCCTCTCTTCCTCCTTTTGTTCTTCGCTCTCCTCATCATCTTTTTCATCCAATGAGCTAACAGTTTCATCAATTTCTTCTTCCATAGACTTCAGCAAAATATTAGTCTCTTCTTGGACAGCGGAGGAGACCTCGATATATGGTTTAACATAGGAATTTGAAGCATAATTCTCATAACAATATTGAAGTATGGCAAATTTTTCAGATTTGTAAAGAGTAGCACCATACTTTTCAATCAAAGAAGCAATTTCGTAAGCACCCTTAAAAGCAACAAATTCTGCAATTTGTTGAACATCATAGTAATTATAAACACCCTTAGAATAAGAAGATACAGTTCCATTATCACTAAACAAACATTGGTAGGGAAGGTGTTTCTTAGGGTCTTCAGAACAACAAGTAATATCATATATTTCGCATAAATTCCAAGCATAGCATTGCAAACGATGAATTTGATCCAGTAAACTTTCCCTTTTTCAGATATGCGGTGTCTCACATAACAAGCATGGTCATCTAAATATTTGCCCTCAACTAAGCTAGTTGGGGTTTCAACACAAGCACATAGGGATGGAAGATGATCCAAGTAAAAAGCTTCAGGAGTGTGATAGATTTTGAGTGGTTCTTCAACCATTGTTCAGTAGGTACAACTATTTTTTTGGTATTTTGTGTTTCCTACCCATAACTAAAGATAGAAAACAGGAGCACAAAATAAAAACTACTTAGTGATAAAGAAAACAAGCACACACAAGAATATTCACCCCATGCTATGACTCCCCGGCAACGATGCCGTAAAAAGGTCTTGATAACCCACAAGTATAGGGGATCAATTGTAGCCTCTTTCGATAAGTAAGAGTGTCGAACCCAACGAGGAGCTAAAGGTAGAACAAATATTCCCACAAGTTCTATTGACCACCGATACAACTCTACGCACACTTAACGTTCGATTTACCTAGAACAAGTATGAAACTAGATGTACTTTGTAGGTGTGGTTGGATAGGTTTGCAAGGTAATAAAGAGCACGTAAATAAAAAGTAGGGGTTGTTTAGATAAAGACACAACTAAATTAGTTTTAGTAGAGAACTTTTTGTTACGATAAATTTATTTGTCCCTAGGCAATCGATAACTAGAACGGTAATCACTATTGCAATTTTATTTGAGGGAGAGGCATAAGCTAACATAATTTCTCTACTTGGATCATATGCACTTATGATTGCAACTCTAGCAAGAATCCGAAACTACTAAAGATCATTAAGGTAAAACCCAACCATAACATTAAAGTATCAAGTCCTCTTTATCTGTCACTCACACCACCCACCATAAGCAAATCATGAACATATTGCAAACCCTACAACAGGAATCCCTCATGCTTGCGCGACACAGAAATCACCATAGGATAGCACCAATAATAAAACATGCAACTCAAACCAATCACGATCATCAAATAACCCATAGGACAAAACAGATCTACTCAAACATCATAGGATAGCCATACATCATTGGGAAATAATATATAGCGTTGAGCACCATGTTTAAGTAGAGATTACAGCGGGTAAGAGAGGGATTACACCGCTGCATAGAGGGGGGAAGAGTTGGTGATGATGGCAGTGAAGTTGTTGGTGAAGATTGCGGTGATGATGATGGCCCCGGTGGCACTCCGGTGCCACCGGAAGTGAGGCGGAGAGAGCCCCCTCCTTCTTGTTCTTCTTCCTTGACCTCCTCCCTAGATGGGAGAAGGGTTTCCCCTCTGTTCCTTGGTCTCCATGGCATGGGAGGGGCGAGAGCCCCTCCGAGATTGGATATGTCTCTCTGTCTCTCTTTGTTTCTGTGTTCTCAAATTCTGCCCTTTCACCGTTTCTTATATTCCCGGAGATCTGTAACTCCGATTGGGCTGAAATTTTAACATGATCTCTATCCGGACATTAGCTTTATTGCAGCGAAAGAAGGGCACCAACTGCCTTATGAGGTGTCCACGAGGGTCAGGGGCGCGCCCCCTGCCTCGTGGCCCCCTCAGGCATCGCCTCGCGTGGATTTTTCTTCGCAAAAATCACATATATTCCAAAAAATCTCTGTCAGTTTTTATCTCGTTTGGACTCCATTTGATATGGATTTACTGAGAAACAAAAAAACATGCAACAAACAGGAACTGGCACTTGGCACTGGATCAATATGTTAGTCCCCAAAATAGTATAAACATTTGCCAAAAGTATATGAAAGTTGTAGAATATTGGCATGGAACAATCAAAAATTATAGATACGATGGAGACGTATTAGTAAGCCAATGTGTTTTAGTACATGTCAAATGTAATGCGTGTGGGCTACTTTCTTGGCTTGTGCCCTCAACCTGTAATCGTACAGAATTACAAATAGTTCAATTGTCTGCTTTGCTGTATTGCTTGATTCGAATGCGTGTTTGTTACTTGTTAGGCTATACCTGAGTTGGCCAATATGTCAGTAGTGCCTGCTGTCGTAAAGAAATGCATACCTAGTTCATTTGAGTCCTTAACTTTTCCTCTGAACTTCATCACAAGACTATCTTCGTAGTTTAAATGAGGGCACACTGTTAAGTGCTTTCTCAGATTATTTGAACTGCTTAGATGCCTTGGCTACTTAAATATAGCGGTGGTACACTCCCTTTCAAGTTTCATCTTACCATTTTAATTTCTTTTCGGCTGATGCTGCTTTGAACCATTTAAATATAGCTTGCCATGCTCGGTAATAATTCGTATGTTGTTTACCATGTAAGCTTACTGTCTTAATCATGCGATAACTATCTCTTACTTATGTCCAGCGGAAACATTTCAGGATGTCGTTCACACTAGGACACAATGCACAACCCCAGAATCTATTTGTGGAAGCAGTGCGCCATCCATGTTACCAGATGGTAGCAGTTCAGAGGCAACACCGTCAGAGAGCAGTCTGAGCACATATATTATAGTTCTTGAGGCTCTACTAGAGGCAGAAAGAGATGGTGTGGCTGCCATGAATGAGGTAATCATGATCTTGAGGCTGAAAATTATGCAATTAGCAGCACACATTATGCAAGCAACCCAAGAATTGGAGGAAGTAAGAATGCTACATTTGAAGACAGAGGAGGTCCTGCTGTTTCTGCTATCTGAAGCCTAGGGTGATCCCAGTTCTTCTTTAGATACCAGTTGAAATTGTCAATAGATTATTGTACTTGCATGTTGTGTCATGTCTCTGAATGGATTATGTTGAAAGACCCCCTATGTTGTCCATGTGTTGTAATGATCCGAATTTTTTAGGCGAGGTAATCCTCAGTACTTGTATGATTGACATAAGGTGAACTGTTTTTCGTGTGAGCATATTGTATTGGATGAAATAACTGTTTGACTCAAAGTTTATCCAACCTACTGAATTCAAAGATCATGACATTTCTAAATCATAATCATGTATAAAGGTGGAATAAATCTTTGTTGTGGTTTTGAAGAAATAAATAACGAAACATAGAATTATCGGTGGATATTCATAATCGAATACAAATTGGATTTGAATTTAGTTGCCAGGGCCCAGGGCAAACGTGAATGCTAATTCTCCCAAGTTTTGAACGAAGCGGCTAAACACACACTATCATTTGTGGGCTGTCCAAAGCAAGTGTTTGCAAGATGGAAATTATTGTCTACCCCTGACACTTTGACATCCTTATCGACCGGATTTACACTGTTGTCGATAGGAGTGGACTAGTAACTTCAATCAGACGTGACACGACTGCCTCTGAACCCATTCCGACATGGTGGGCGCCAAACGTGGGCAGCAAAACACATTTGATTCAAGCTCGTCCGAAAGACATGCGTCTCTCCCTCCATTTCCCCATTCATACACGGTGGGCAGTAAAAAGACTCTCCTCGCCCGAAATTGATGTAGGAAAATATTTTAAATAGGGGAAGATGTGTAACTTCCCTCAGACGTGACACAACCGCCCTATCTGTCACCCCCGTTCATACACCATGGGTGGCAAAACACCCTCTCCTAGCCCGAAATCTCTACCGGCAAATGTTTGGGAGATGCGAGATTACCGTCCTATCCCCAAACGACATGATGTCCGAAATTTTAAACGGGGAATAAGTTCATAACTTTCCCACATTTCAGACAAGCGCGTCCCAAAGTTTGAGACCCCCTCCCCCTCCATTTCCCCATTCATACATAGTCGGCGCCACAACAACCTCCCCACTGCATCCAGGCTCCTTCATCCGCTGCTACCTCTTGAGCACTTGCGTTGGTTTTCCCTTGAAGAGGAAAGGGTGGTGCAGCAAAGTAGCGTAAGTATTTCCCTCGGTTTTTGAGAATCAAGGTATCAATCTAGTAGGAGGCCACGCACGAGTCCCTCTGAAACGCCCCGAGACCGATGTGCCAGGTGTCTTCCTGTTATTCGCTGTTGTTGCCATGTCATTTGCTTGCGTGTTGCATCTTGCCATGTCATCATATGCATTGCATCATCATGTTTTAAAACTTGCATTCGTCCGGGTTCTCCGAGTTCTCTCCGTTGTCCGTTCTGAGTCCAGACACCCTTGCACGCGCCCGCGGCATGTCCGAAATATTATTTTATAAGTGGCTGGAAAATGTTCTTGGAATGGGTTGAAAGTTGGCGTGTGGTCTTATTATAGTGTAGATAGACCGCCTGTCAAGTTTCATCGCATTCGGAGATCGTTTGATGCCCAACCGTTAAACTATAGCGGCATTATAGCCGGTCTAACGTCGGACGTTTTCGGTCTCCGGAAACCGTGCCGGGCTGCATCTCTCCCCTCTTCTCTCAGACCAACCTGCTCTTCACAATCCGCCAGACCCAACCTAACCTCTCTCATCAGCCTGTGACCCTCCTCGCGCGCGTGTCCGAAAAGTTGTCCCGAACCCGACCCGGATAGTCGTTACCGTTGTGTCTGGATCATCCCCAAACATCTACAAAATATCTCCGTTTTCTTATTTGGGTGCCCTAGCCTATTTTTCCTGACCCTAACCCTAAAACGTAGGGAGCTATCCCATCCTTCCTATTCTGCGCCGCCACTCAACCAAATCCTCTCGGGATCCCCTCCCGATCCTTCTCCACCCAACCAGCGCCTCCGACCACCTCCCTGGATTTGCGCCGCCGACCAACCGCAGCCGCCAGCCTCCCCTGCTCATGCCCCGAGCCTCCCATCGTCCAGGAGCATGAGCTCCATCGCCTCGCTGCCGCCAACCGGAGTAGCCCCTCAAACCCATCCTTGCCGAACCTCGCCGCTTCGCTGGATCCCGCCGTCTCGGCCCCGTACCCGTCGTCCGTACGCGCCTCAAGCCGCGGTCGCCTTCGTCCCCGCAACCCTCGAGCTTCTTGCAGGGAATTGTTCGAGCTCCTCCCGTGGCCCTATGTCCCTTCATCTCCGCCTCCTTCCGGCCAGCCGTCGCCGGCCAAGCCGAGCAGGCAACAGCATCGGCCACTGCCCTCCATGGAGCCCAAGTCGCGCCGCTGGAGCTCCATCCCCGCGCCTGATTTGCTCCAAGCCGCGCCGCCGTCCAAGTCCCTCGACCCACCCACCGGAGCCACCTCCTTGCTGTCCCCGGCGCTGTCGCGCACCTGCTTCCTCTGCTTCGAGGACGAGGCCAGCGCCAAGTCCTCCTCGAGTCCCCTGCCTCGGATCCATGCTCGCCGCGCCAAGTTCTGTAGCTGTACAACGCCATCAGGGAGTCGTCGCCCCGCCAAGTCCCTCACCGGAGTTAGCTTGTCCCCAAGTACACCGCCGCTTTGCCAAGTCCCTCGACCCACCTCTGCTCGCATGCTTCGCCATGGCCGCTGGACTCTGTTTTCCCGCTGTGAGCAACTTCCTCTATAACCGAAGCTTTGATCTTTTCCTAGATCCGTTCTGGCATGTAGAGGTTATTTAGAGTTGCCACTATGTTCCACCGCAAGCATATTAGCTAGCCCAGTGGCTAGCACAACCTCTATCCATTCAAGGGGTCTGGGGTTCGAGTCCCAGCCACCCCAATTTTTGCTTAGTTCTTCCTGTTATTTTGCACTCCCACATCTACTTCGGGCCAGATCTGCTGCTGGGCTTGCACAGTGCATAGATTCGGCCCGTGTTGTTTTTTTCCTGCCAGGACGAATTTTCCTATTATCTAGAGAACTGCATATTTACAGTTTACCCCTCCATGTTCATGCATTAATAACTCTTGAACCGTGCATCGGTTTAAAATGGTTTAAATATGTAAAATGCTTAGTTTTTCATCTAGTTTGATAATATGCCACTTTAATCTATGTTTAAAATGTTTAAAATGATGTTTGCTTATATTTACCTATTGCCATGTTAAAATGATTTAATTCATAATTAAATAACCGTAGCTCCGTTTTTAACAAACTTTATATGTAAATGGGGCAGAAAATTGCCTAGTTTAACATGGTGCACTCATCTTGTATGTTTAACAACTATAAAATTGGGTTTAGGGCAGAACAGCACCAAACCTAAAATATGCACATGAGGAGTTTCCGGACTTGTTGCTTGTTGTTCCGGCCTCATTTAAACTTGCCTAGATAGGTAGTTTTCATTTGCTTCACCCTCTTGCCATGTTTAACAACATTTAATATTGTTGGGTACATAAACAAGATCGAACTTAATAAGTCACGTGGTGTTTCGTCAATATGCAACGGAGTTACATATTGAGCTCCACTTAATTTGTAGGATTGCTTGTGCACTTTGCCATGCCATGTATCTTTAAACCGGACATGCATCATATTTGGTTGTGCATCATGTCATGCTTATGTGGTGGTTGTTTACTATGGTGTTTGCTTCTTTCCGGTGTTGCTTCTTCGGGTTGGTTCCGATAACGTTGTGTTTGTGAGGACCCGTTTGACTACGTCCGTTTATCTTCTTCATGGACTCGTTCTTCTTCCTTGTGGGATTTCAGGCAAGATGACCATACCCTCGAAATCACTTCTATCTTTGCTTGCTAGATGCTCGCTCTTTTGCTATGCCTATGCTGCGATGCCTACCACTTGCTTATCATGCCTCCCATATTGTTGAACCAAGCCTCTAACCCACCTTGTCCTAGCAAACCGTTGTTTGGCTATGTTACCGCTTTGCTCAGCCCCTCTTATAGCGTTGTTAGTTGCAGGTGAAGATTGAAGTTTGTTCCTTGTTGGAACATGGAGATCGTTCCTTGTTGGAACATTGTTTACTTGTTGGGATATCACAATATCTCTTATTTAATTAATGCATCTATATACTTGGTAAAGGGTGGAAGGCTCGGCCTTATGCCTGGTGTTTTGTTCCACTCTTGCCGCCCTAGTTTCCGTCATATCGGTGTTATGTTCCCGGATTTTGCGTTCCTTACGTGGTTGGGCTATTATGGGAACCCCTTGACAGTTCGCCTTGAATAAAACTCCTCCAGCAATGCCCAACATTGGTTTTACCATTTGCCACCTAGCCTTTTCTTTTCCCTTGGGAGTCGCGCTCCTGAGGGTCATCATTATTTTACCCCCCCGGGCCAGTGCTCCTCTGAGTGTTGGTCCAAACTAGAGTCCTATGCAGCGCCCCCTCGGGGAAACTCGAGGTTTGGTTTTAGTTGTATGGAGCGCTCATCTGAGTGTGCCCTGAGAACGAGATATGTGCAGCTCCTATCAGGATTTGTCGGCACATTCGGGCGGTGTTGCTGGATTTGTTTTATCATTGTCGAAATGTCTTGTAACTGGGATTCCGAGTCTGATCGGGTCTTCCCGCTAGAAGGAATATCCTTCGTTGACCATGAGAGCTTGTCATGGGCTAAGTTGGGACTCCCCTACAGGGATTGAACTTTCAAAAGCCGTGCCCGCAGTTATGGGCAGATGGGAATTTGTTAATGTTCGGTTGTAGAAAACCTAAAGTTTATCTTAATTAAAATGCACCAACCGCGTGTGTTACCGTGATGGTCTCTTTCCGGTGGAGTCCGGGAAGTGAACACGGTGTTGGAGTTATGCTTGACATAGGTTGTTCTAGGATCACTTCTTGATCATAGTTTCTCGACCGTGCTTTGCCTTCTCTTCTTGCTCTCATTTGCGTATGTTAGCCACCATATATGCTAGTCGCTTGTTGTAGCTACACCTCATACCATTTACCCTTCCTATAAGCTTAAATAGACTTGATCGCGAGGGTGTGAGATTGCTGAGTCCCCGTGACTCACATATACTTCCAAAACCAGTTTGCAGGTGCCGATGTTACCGAGCAGGTGACGCAACCAAGCTCAAGGAGGAGCTCGATGAAGATCTTGTCCTTTATGTTGTTCCGTTTCCAGTTGATCTGTAGTAGAGCCCAGTCGGGACGATCGGGGATCTGTGTAGCTTTTGGGGTAGTCTTCTTTTATTTTGGTTCCCTAGTCGGACCTTGATTGTATCTGTTTGATGTAATGCTTTATTCATGTAATTGTGTGAAGTGGCGATTGTAAGCCAACTATGTATCTCTTTCCCTTATGTATTACATGGGTTGTGTGAAGATTACCTCACTTGCGAGATTGCTTTCAATGCGGTTATGCCTCTAAGTCATGCTTCGACACGTGGGAGATATAGCCGCATCGAGGGCGTTACAAGTTGGTATCAGAGTCTTCCCCGACCTTAGGAGCCCCCTGCTTGATCGAATAGCTGGCGTTGTTGAGTCTAGAAAATGTTTTGAGTCATTTAGGAATTATATATCGGAGAGTTTAGGAATTCTTTTTACTCCCCAGTCCCTTCATCACTCTGGTAAGGCATCCTGACGTAGAGTTTTGACTCTTCTCTTCTCAAATTTCACTAAATTTTTTAGGATCACGCGGGTATCTTGGAATCGTTCCGATGGTTTTGTAACGAGAACATTGTTCTTGGTGCCTCCTGTCATTTAGGGGTTGTGGCAGTGTCCCGGGGAGTTGAGCTCCGAGGTGTTATCGTCACAATTTTATCGTTGCAGTTCTGGAATACCTGAGATTAGTTTCGCCGACATAGAAAATCTCTTTTATGCAGTTTTTGGTGAGATAACCTCGACGCCACCCAGTACTGGGGCGGGAGTTCGGGAGTATTACCATAACTCGTATAACGGATGCTTTTCGAAGGTTGAGGTAGATGATTTCTGAAGGTTTCTTGGTTATGTGTTGAAGGATGGATACAGCTGGATGTAGGATTTGCTAGTTTTGGGTGAGATATTATGCTTCCCCTGTATCCCCAACACCTGATTGCATAACCGGAAAGTTTCGGGAGTTTATAAGTGGGAATTCAAGTAGCTCTTAGGATATCTTTCCGACAGATGTATGATATGAAATTGGGGTTTGACGTCTAGTGGTCCGCCTATTCACGGTCGGTTTTACAGTGGTCTCGTTGTGTCTTAAAGAGTTCTTGGCTATGCTGACTCGGGGACGCTTCATATGTCATGTGCACTGCCTTGTACATGATGGTGTTGTACGATCGAGCCCGTGTAGGCCCCACCACGAAAACTTCGGACGAAATCTCTATCATATGTTTGTTCTGGCTTATTTTGCAAACCAATCCTTTGTTTTGTTTTAGATTGTGGTATTCGAGTTGCTTCGAAGTCAAATGTTGATTCCACACCTTTCCTAAGTGGTGTTCTCATATTCCTATGGGAATACTAATCCTTCTTGATAATCGAGAGTGGCATGTCAATCCTTTTCAACCGGTGTGTTTCTCTTCAAGTGGATCTGATCATTTCAACATTTGCAAGATCCAATCTCAGTTCTTCTCAACGGTGTTCATTTCATTCGTCCGAAGTTGCCTTTGTTTTCCCACCCACCCACCCTTTTTCTTCGAGGACTCAGAATTCTTAATCAAGTATCCATCTTATTGGTTATGAAGTCTTCCTCTTCCTTTTCCATCAATATTCTTATCCGGTGATTCTCAAGAAGAGTCTAACGGAGATTCAAGTTCATCATTCTCCATTCTTTCCTTTTCCGGTGGATTCAATGCAAGCTTTCGGTGTTGATCATATCTTTTTCTTTGTTTCACATGTTTTTCCATGTTCGAAGTCCTTACCGAAGACTCTTTTAACTGTTCACCTCTCTCTATTCAATTGTTCCGGAGTGCTCAAGATATCTCGAAGATTCGTGTTTCGATTCTATTTTCATTCAAACTCTTTTGAGGATGTTATATCATTTAAGCCTTTTAATTCAACCAGTGCAACCTCTCTTTTAAATCATTTCAACAGTGTTTCTTTTGAGTGGGCCCTAACCCACAAGTTTTCTCCAGGATCTTACCTGACTCTTCTAATCTTTCCGGAGTTTTTCTCAAATCTTATAAAGTTTGACGTAAGAATGAATATCCATCAGTCAAATGTCCTTCTCTAAGATCTTCCAAATTCTTTTCATCGTTGGTTCAACCTTTCTAATTTTCATCCCGGAGTATCTCAACAATTCATGGTGGTGTTTCTCATCATCATTCTCTGCATTTGAAGACCGAAGAAGAGTTCTCCTCCATATCTTGCTCCATTCTCTTCAAGATTAATGGTTCTAGCTTGATACCATCCTCTCATAATTGTTTGCGATTATGGGAATTCTTTTCACCTATCCGGAGCAATTCAAGAGTCTTCTCAGTTTGATTATCCGGAGTCCATCATTTCAGGTTTTTCATTCTCAGCTTTCAGCTCTCTTACTTTAAATCATACCGGAGCTTAAATCAAGGATTCTCTAATCAGCTCATAATCTCTTCGTTCTCAAGGATCTAAATTCTCTCAAGCTTTTTCGTTTATTTGCTAATCCTTCCCGGTGTTTCTTCATGTTTTATTCGTTCTTTTTCAATTCTTACGGTGGTTTGCTCAAGAGTTCTCTTCCTTCTTCATCATATCAATTCATTCGTTGTTTCAATCCTACCGGTGGTCCATTAAGTTTGCGCCATATCTATCTTCATCCTTTCCATGAGAATAAGTAGTGTGCCAAATCCATTGTTTGTCATCAATTTAATTGATGAAGGATAAGCATAATGTAATTCTTATTCTTGTTTCATCGAGTTTATTCTTTTCCTTCTTTCCGGAGTGGTTCTTCATTTCACATTCTCGGTTCGAGATGCGTTATCATTTCTTTCCCGGAGTTCCAAGCTCTAATTATCACGGAGATCCATCTAAATCATTACAAGGTTTCACCTCGTGTTTCCGACTTCTCTTTATTTTGTTATTCTTTTGTTACCGGAGTTCTCATGAAGGTTCTACATGATGGTTCATCAAGGATTTATATTCCTTCTCAAAGTGTTCATCAAGATTCTTTTCTAAGGAGCTCAAGCATTCTTCATCTTGCATCCGGAGTGCAATTCTTTCTTCCGTATAATTGGAGGTGGTATTATGTCATTCTTGATAATTTGAATTCATGTTTCATGATTCACATGTTGTCATGAATGAGATATTTTAAATCCATCAATCTCGTCATTGGAGTTATCTTAGGTTATATTTCACCTAAAGCCTTCTCTAAGGTTTGTTGCTATTATGGTGCTTATAAATGACCCAAGTTCTTCTTTTATCCTCCCGGTGATATAGCTTTCTCGTCTCCTTGTTCTTATCAATCCAATTCTTTTCCCGTGAGTGGCAGGTTGTCACCCCATATATTTGAGATATATTCCATAAGACCATATCAAGTTTATTCTTTTCGTTGTTGGTTTTCCTACAACTCCGTTCTAGCATTTGTTGTAAGCGTGCTCCCTCAAGATCTTGTTTCGCTTCATTCATTCTTTTTTTTCTGGAGGCCTTGTGATGTTGCTCTTTTCAATCATCATCTCGAATTGTGGAGATCATGTTTTTCTCATGCTTATCCTATTTAACCGGAGTGTTGTGACCTTTTTGCTCAAGTTCTTTTCGCCTTATCAAGCCTTGCACCTCTTTTCAACCGGAGTGCCGTCTGAGATCTTTCTTACCCTTGTTCCATTCATTCAATAGTTCCGGGGGCAGTGTGTTGTGATTTCATCAAGTATCTTCTCATCTTATCAAGTTCTTATTCAATTCCTTTTCTTTTCTATCGGAGTGCTGCCCGAAGTTGTTCTCCCTTGTCCCTCTTTTCTAATGGAGTGCTTTCAACTTCGTTCATTTCCGTTGTATTCTTTCTTTCACGATTTTGTTCAACCTCTCAAGGCTTGTGGTTTCACTCGTTTGTCAAAGAAGCAACTTAGCTTTACCTCTCCTCTTTCTCTCCCGTTGTCCCTCCGGTGCCATTCTAGATCTCGGGACGAGATCCTCTCATAGTGGTGGAGTGTTGTAACGCCCCAAGACCGATGTGCCAGGTGTCTTCCTGTTATTCGCTGTTGTTGCCATGTCATTTGCTTGCGTGTTGCATCTTGCCATGTCATCATGTGCATTGCATCATCATGTTTTAAAACTTGCATTCATCCGGGTTCTCCGAGTTCTCTCCGTTGTCCGTTCTGAGTCCAGACGCCCTTGCACGCGCCCGCGACATGTCCGAAATATTATTTTATAAGTGGCCGGAAAATGTTCTTGGAATGGGTTGAAAGTTGGCGTGTGGTCTTATTATAGTGTACATAGACCGCCTGTCAAGTTTCATCGCATTCGGAGATCGTTTGATGCCCAACCGTTAAACTATAGCGGCATTATAGCCGGTCTAACGTCGGACATTTTCGGTCTCCGAAAACCGTGCCGGGCTGCATCTCTCCCCTCTTCTCTCAGACCAACCCACTCTTCACAATCCGCCAGACCCAACCTAACCTCTCTCGTCAGTCTGCGACCCTCCTCACGCGCGTGTCCGAAAAGTTGTCCCGAACCCGACCCGGACAGTCGTTACCGTTGTGTCCGAATCATCCCCAAACATCTACAAAATGTCTCGTTTTCTTATTTGGGCGCCCTAGCCTATTTTTCCTGACCGTTAAATTACGATCGGAGGAACGGTTTAGCCTCTGCGCTAATCCCCATGCTATATAAAGTAGACCCTAACCCTAAAACATAGGGAGCTGTCCCATCCTTCCTATTCTGCGCCGCCACTCAACCAAATCCTCTCGGGATCCCCTCCCGATCCTTCTCCACCCAACCAGCGCCTCCGACCACCTCCCTGGATTTGCGTCGCCGACCAACCGCAGCCGCCAGCCTCCCCTGCTCATGCCCCGAGCCTCCCGTCGTCCAGGAGCACAAGCTCCATCGCCTCGCTGCCGCCAACCGGAGCAGCCAGTCATCCCCGTCCTGGCCGAACCTCGCCGCTTCGCTGGATCCCGCCGTCTCGGCCCCGTCCCCGTCGTCCGTACGCGCCTCAAGCCGCGGTCGCCTTCGTCCCCGCAACCCTCGAGCTTCTCGCGGGGAATCGTTCGAGCTCCTCCCGTGGCCCTGTGTCCCTTCATCTCCGCCTCCTTCCGGCCAGCCATCGCCGCCAAGCCGAGCAGGCAACAACATCGGCCACTGCCCTCCATGGAGCCCAAGTCGCGCCACTGGAGCTCCATCCCCGCGCCCGATTTGCTCCAAGCCGCGCCGCCGGCCAAGTCCCTCGACCCACCCATCGGAGCCACCTCCTTGCTGTCCCCGGCGCCGTCGCACACCTGCTTCCTCTTCTTCAAGGACGAGGCCAGCGCCAAGTCCTCCTCGAGTCCCCTGCCTCGGATCAATGCTCGCCGCGCCGAGTTCTGCAGCTGTACAACGCCATCAGGAAGTCGTCGCCCCGCCAAGTCCCTCGCCAGAGTTAGCTCGTCCCCAAGTCCACCGCCGCTTTGCCAAGTCCCTCGACCCGCCTCTGCTCGCATGCTTCGCCATGGCCGTCGGCCTCTGTTTTCCCGCTGTGAGCAACTTCCTCCATAACCGAAGCTTCGATCTTTTCCTAGATCCGTTCTGGCATGTAGAGGTTATTTAGAGTTGCCACTATGTTCCACCGCAAGCAAATCAGCTAGCCCAGTGGCTATTGCAGCTTCTATCCATTCAAGGGGTTTGGGGTTTGAGTCCTAGCCACCCCAATTTTTGCTTAGTTCTTCCTGTTATTTTGCACTCCCACATCTGCTTCGGGCCAGATCTGCTGCTGGGCTTGCACAGTGCATAGATTCGGCCCGTGTTGTTTTTTTCCTGCCAGGACGAATTTTCGTATTATCTAGAGAACTGCATATTTATAGTTTACCCCTCCATGTTCATGCATTAATAACTCTTGAACCGTGCACCGGTTTAAAATGGTTTAAATATGTAAAATGCTTAGTTTTTCATCTAGTTTCATAATATGCCACTTTCATCTATGTTTAAAATGTTTAAAATGATGTTTGCTTATATTTGCCTATTGCCATGTTAAAATGATTTAATTCATAACTAAATAACCGTAGCTCCTTTTTTAACAAACTTTATATGTAAATGGGGCAGAAAATTGCCTAGTTTAACATGGTGCACTCATCTTGTATGTTTAACAACTATAAAATTGGGTTTAGGGCAGAACAGCACCAAACCTAAAATATGCACATGAGGAGTTTCCGGACTTGTTGCTTGTTGTTCCGGCCTCATTTAAACTTGCCTAGATAGGTAGTTTTCATTTGCTTCACCCTCTTGCCATGTTTAACAGCATTTAGTATTGTTGGGTACATAAACAAGATCGGACTTAATAAGTCACGTGGTGTTTCGTCAATATGCAACGGAGTTACATATTGAGCTCCACTTAATTTGTAGGATTGCTTATGCACTTTGCCATGCCATGTATCTTTAAACCGGACATGCATCATATTTGGTTGTGCATCATGTCATGCTTATGTGGTGGTTGTTTACTATGGTGTTTGCTTCTTTCCGGTGTTGCTTCTTTGGGTTGGTTCCGATAACGTCGTGTTTGTGAGGACCTGTTCGACTACGTCCATTTATCTTCTTCATGGACTCGTTCTTCTTCCTTGCGGGATTTCAGGCAAGATGACCATACCCTCGAAATCACTTCTATCTTTGCTTGCTAGATGCTCGCTCTTTTGCTATGCCTATGCTACGATGCCTACCACTTGCTTATCATGCCTCCCATATTGTTGAACCAAGCCTCTAACCCACTTTGTTCTAGCAAACCATTGTTTGGCTATGTTACCGCTTTGCTCAGCCCCTCTTATAGTGTTGTTAGTTGCAGGTGAAGATTGAAGTTTGTTCCTTGTTGGAACATGGAGATCGTTCCTTGTTGGAACATTGTTTACTTGTTGGGATATCACAATATCTCTTATTTAATTAATGCATCTATATACTTGGTAAAGGGTGGAAGGCTCGGCCTTATGCATGGTGTTTTGTTCCACTCTTGCCGCCCTAGTTTCCGTCATATCGGTGTTATGTTCCCGGATTTTGCGTTCCTTACACGGTTGGGCTATTATGGGAACCCCTTGACAATTTGCCTTGAATAAAACTCCTCCAGCAATGCCCAACATTGGTTTTACCATTTGCCACCTAGCCTTTTCTTTTCCCTTGGGAGTCGCGCTCCTGAGGGTCATCATTATTTTACCCCCCCGGGCCAGTGCTCCTCTGAGTGTTGGTCCAAACTATAGTCCTATGCAGCGCCCCCTTGGGGAAAGTCGAGGTTTGGTTTTAGTTGTATGGAGCGCTCATCTGAGTGTGCCCTGAGAACGAGATATGTGCAGCTCCTATCGGGATTTGTCGGCACATTCGGGCGGTGTTGCTGGATTTGTTTTATCATTGTCGAAATGTCTTGTAACCGGGATTCCGAGTCTGATCGGGTCTTCCCGCTAGAAGGAATATCCTTCGTTGACTGTGAGAGCTTGTCATGGGCTAAGTTGGGACTCCCCTGCAGGGATTGAACTTTCGAAAGCCGTGCCCGCGGTTATGGGCAGATGGGAATTTGTTAATGTCCGGTTGTAGAAAACGTAAAGTTTATCTTAATTAAAATGCACCAACCGCGTGTGTTACCATGATGGTCTCTTTCCGGCGGAGTCCGGGAAGTGAACACGGTGTTGGAGTTATGCTTGACGTAGGTTGTTCTAGGATCACTTCTTGATCATAGTTTCTCGACGTGCTTTGCCTTCTCTTCTCGCTCTCATTTGCGTATGTTAGCCACCATATATGCTAGTCGCTTGCTGCAGCTACACCTCATACCTTTTACCCTTCCTATAAGCTTAAATAGTCTTGATCGCGAGGGTGTGAGATTGCTGAGTCCCCGTGACTCACAGATACTTCCAAAACCAGTTTGCAGGTGCCGATGTTACCGAGCAGGTGACGCAACCAAGCTCAAGGAGGATCTCGATGAAGATCTTGTCCTTTATGTTGTTCCGTTTCCAGTTGATCAGTAGTGGAGCCCAGTCGGGACGATCAGGGATCTGTGTAGCTTTTGGGGTAGTCTTCTTTTATTTTGGTTCCGTAGTCGGACCTTGATTGTATCTGTTTGATGTAATGCTTTATTCATGTAATTGCGTGAAGTGGCGATTGTAAGCCAACTATGTATCTCTTTCCCTTATGTATTACATGGGTTGTGTGAAGATTACCTCACTTGCGAGATTGCTTTCAATGCGGTTATGCCTCTAAGTCGTGCTTCGACACGTGGGAGATATAGCCGCATCGAGGGCGTTACACCCTCGTACCTACACAAACACATAAATCCTAGTAACCAACGCGATAAGGGGTTGTCAATCCCTACACGGTCACTTACGAGAGTGAGATCTGATAGATATGATAAGATCATATTTTTGGTATTTTTATGATAAAGATGCAAAGTAAAATAAAAGGAAATAAAAACAACTAAGTATTGGAAGATTAATATGATGGAAGATAGACCCGGGGGGCATAGGTTTCACTAGTGGCTTCTCTCGAGAGCATAAGTATTCACGGCGGGTAAAGAAATTACTGTTCAGCAATTGACAGAATTGAGCATAATTATGAGAATATCTAGGTATGATCATGTATATAGGCATCACGTCCAAGACATCTAGAGTATTAAGTTCAAGAGAACAGAGTAACACTTTAAGCAAGATGACATGATGTACAGGGATAAACTCATCCAATATGAAATAAACCCCATCTTGTTATCCTCGATGGCAACAATACAATACGTGCCTTGCTGCCCCTACTGTCATTGGGAAAGGACACCGCAAGATTGAACCCAAAGCTAAGTACTTCTCCCATTGCAAGAAAGATCAATCTAGTAGGCCAAACCAAACTGATAATTCGAAGATACTTGCAAAGATAACCAATCATACATAAAAGAATTCAGAGAAGATTCAAATATTGTTCATAGATAAACTTGATCATAAACTCACAATTCATCGGTCTCAACAAACACACCGCAAAAGAAGATTACATCAATAGATCTCCACAAGAGAGGGGGAGAACTTTGTATTGAGATCCAAAAAGAGAGAAGAGGCCATCTAGCAAATAACTATGGACCCGTAGGTCTGAAGTAAACTACTCACACTTCATTGGAAGGGCTATGGTGTTGATGTAGAAGCCCTCCGTGATCGATGCCCCCTCCGGCAGAGCTCCGGAACAGGCCCCAAGATGGGATCTCGTGGATACAGAAAGTCACGGCAGTGGAATTAGGGTTTTGGCTCCATATCTGGTAGTTTGGGGGTACGTAGGTATATATATGAGGAAGGAGTACGTCGGTGGAGCAACAGGGGGCCCACGAGGGTGGAGGGCACACCCCCCTACCTCGTGGCCTCCTGGTTGATGTCTTGACGTAGGGTCTAAGTCCTCTGGATCATGTTCGTTCCGAAAATCACGTTCCCGAAGGTTTCATTCCGTTTGGACTCCGTTTGATATTCTTTTTTTGCGAAACCCTAAAATAGGCAAAAAACGACAATTCTGGGTTGGGCCTCCAGTTAATAGGTAAGTCCCAAAAATAATATAAAAGTGTATAATAAAGCCCAATAATGTCCAAAACAAAATATAATATAGCATGGAACAATCAAAAATTATAGATATGTTGGAGAGGTATCAAGCATCCCCAAGCTTAATTTCTCCTCGTCCTCGAGTAGGTAAATGATAAAAATAGAATTTTTTATGTGGAATGCTACTTGGCATAATTTCAATGTAATTCTCTTAATTGTGGTATGAATATTCAGATCCGAAAGATTCAATACAAAAGTTTAATATTGACATAGAAATAATAATACTTCAAGCATACTAACTAAGCAATTATGTCTCTTCAAAATAACATGGCCTAAGAAAGTTAGCCCTACAAAATCATATAGTCTGGCTATGCTCCATCTTCACCACACAAAGTATTCAAATCATGCACAACCCCGATGACAAGCCAAGCAATTGTTTCATACTTTTAATGTTCTCAAACTTTTTCAATCTTCACGCAATACATGAGCGTGAGCCATGGACAAGGCACTATAGGTGGAATAGAATGGTGGTTGTGGGGAAGACAAGAAGGGAGAAGATAGTCTCACATCAACTAGGCGTATCAACGGGCTATGGAGATGCCCATCAATAGATATCAATGTGAGTGAGTAGGGATTGCCATGCAACGGATGCACTAGAGCTATAAATATATGAAAGCTCAACAAAAAGAAACTAAGTGGGTGTGCATCCAACTTGCTTGCTCATGAAGACCTAGGGCATTTTGAGGAAGACCTTCGTTGGAATATACAAGCTAAGTTCTATAATGAAAAATTCCCACTAGTATATGAAAGTGATTACATAGGAGACTCTCTATTATGAAGATGATGGTGCTACTTTGAAGCACAAGTGTGGAAAAAAAGATAATAGTATTGCCTCCCTTTTTTTGGGCCTTCCTTTTTTTTCTTTGGCCTTTTTTTTATTTGGGACAATACTCTATGAATGATGATCGTCACACTTCTATTTATTTACAACTCAATGATTACAACTCGATACTAGAACAAAGTATGACTCTATATGAATGCCTCCGGTGGTGTACCGGGATAGCAATGATGCATGAGTGACTTATATGAAAGAATTATGAACGGTGGCTTTGCCACAATTAAAATGTCAACTACATGATCATGCAAAGCAATATGACAATGATGGAGCATGTCATGATAAACAGAACTGTGGAAAGTTGCATGGCAATATATCTCGGAATGGCTATGGCAATGCCATGATAGGTAGGTATGGTGGCTGTTTTGAGGAAGGTATATGGTGGGTGTATGATACCGGCGAAAGGTGCGTGGTATTTGAGAGGCTAGCAATGGTGGAAGGGTGACAGTGCGTATAATCCATGGACTCAACATTAGTCATAAAGAACTCACATACTTATTGCAAAAATCTATTTGTTATCGAAGCAAAGTACTACGCGCATGCTCCTAGGGGGATAGATTTGTAGGAAAAGACCATCGCTCGTCCCCGACCGCCACTCATAAGGAGGACAATCAATAAATACATCATGCTCCGACTTCTTAACATAACGGTTCACCATACGTGCATGCTACGGGAATCACAAACTTCAACACAAGCATTTCTCAAATTCACAACTACTCAACTAGCACGACTCTGATATTGCCATCTCCATATCTCAAAACAATTATCAAGTTTCAAACTTCTCATAGTATTCAACACACTCATAAGAAAATTTTATTTATTTAATATTGAATGCCTCTAATAATTAAAGCAAATTACCATGCTGTTTTGTAGGACTCTCAAAATAATCTAAGTGAAGCATGAGATAACAATGGTTTCTATAAAACAAATCCACCGACGTGCTCTAAAATATATAAGTGAAGCACTAGAGCAAAAACTATATAACTCAAAAGATATAAGTGATGCACATTGAGTATTCTAATAATTTACGAATCATGTATGTCTCTCAAAAAGGTGTGTGCAGCAAGGATAATTTTGGAAAACTGAAAAATAAAGACTCAAATAATACAAGACACTCCAAGCAAAACACATATCATGTGGTAAATAAAAATATGGCTCCAAGTAAAGTTACCGATAGAAGTAGACGAAAGAGGGTATGCCTTCCGGGGAATCCCCAAGCTTTGGCTTTTAGGTGTCCTTAGATTATCTTGGGGGTGCCATGGGCATCCCCAAGCTTAGTCTCTTGCCACTCCTTGTTCCATAATCCATCAAATCTTTACCCAAAACTTGAAAACTTCACAACACAAAACTTAAAGTAGAAAATCTCATGAGCTCCGTTAGCGAAAGAAAACAAAACACCACTTCAAGTTACTGTAATGAACTCATTATTTACTTATATTGGTGTTAAACCTACTTTATTCCAACTTCTCTATGGTTTATAAACTATTTTACTAGCCATAGATTCATCAAAATAAGCAAACAACACACGAAAAACAGAATCTGTCAAAAACAGAATACTCTGTAGTAATCTGTAGCTAACGCAAGATATGGAACCCAACCAATTCTAAAATAAATTTCTGGACGTGAGGAATTTATCTATTAATCATCTGCAAAAATAATTAACTAAATAGCACTTTCCAAATAAAAATGGCAGCAGTTCTCGTGAGCGCTAAAGTTTCTGTTTTTTACAGCAAGATTAACAAGACTTTCCCCAAGTCTTCCGAACGGTTCTCCTTGGCACAAACATTAATTAAACACAAAAACACAACCAAAACAGAGGCTAGATAAATTATTTATTACTAAACAGTATCAAAATGCAAGGAATAAAAATAAAATTGGGTTGCCTCCCAACAAGCGATATCGTTTAATGCCCCTAGCTAGGCATAAAAGCAAGGATAGATCTAGGTATTGCCATATTTGGTTTTAGGGAAGAAAAGAGCAAACTTGCTATCTATGGAATTAATCTTTCTATTTCGGTAAATCACATGGCTATTAATGGTAGAAGAAAGATTAAGTACGTTACAGAAATTTGTATCTAAGCTAGCCTTCATCTCTTTGATAGATTCGTTTTGGTCAGAGAGAAAAAGAGATGTAGATTCAACTTTCTCATTCATGGGGTGCCCAAATATGGTTTTCATCTTCTCATAAGTGTCTACGGCATTCCCTTCAAGAAATCCTTCTTCAAATATAGAATCTAAGACATGCTTAAAATAAGAAGGAATGGCAATATAAAGGCTTTTTAAGTAAATTTCAATTTGGTATTGAGGCACATAGCTAGACCTGATCCTTAATAGTCTATACCAAGCATCTTTCAAAGATTCATCAAGTAAATAACGAAAAATTCTGGAATCATCTTCATCAAAATTATTAAGATTCTCATTGATAACTCTGATAGGTTTTTCCATAGTATCCTTATTTATGAGCTTAGCGAGAATAGAAGGATTGTCCAAAGTACTAAAACTCGGGAGAGAACCCCCAACCCTTTTTGATTCAGACATGGCGGAAGAAAGGCGAGCAGAAAAGAGAGGGAAAATAAAATGGCAAGGGTGAAGTGGGGGAGAGGAAAACGAGAGGCAAATGGCAAATAATGTAATGCGGGAGATAAGGGTTGTGATGAGTACCTGGTATGTTGACTTTTGCATAGACCTCCCCGGCAACGGCGCCAGAAATCCTTCTTGCTACCTGTTGAGCACTTGCATTGGTTTTCCCTTAAAGAGGAAAGGGTGGTGCAGCAAAGTAGCGTAAGTATTTCCCTAAGTTTTTGAGAACCAAGGTATCAATCCAGTAGGAGGCCATGCACAAGTCCCTCATACCTACACAAACAAATAAATCCTCGGAACCAACGCGATAAGGGGTTGTCAATCCCTACACGGTCACTTACGAGAGTGAGATCTGATAGATATGATAAGATAATATTTTTTGGTATTTTTATGATAAAGATGCAAAGTAAAATAAAAGGAAATCAAAACAACTAAGTATTGGAAGATTAATATGATGGAAGATAGACCCGGGGCCATAGGTTTCACTAGTGGCTTCTCTCGAGAGCATAAGTATTCACGGCGGGTAAAGAAATTACTGTTGAGCAATTGACAGAATTGAGCATAATTATGAGAATATCTAGGTATGATCATGTATATGGGCATCACGTTCGAGACAAGTAGACCGACTCCTGCCTGCATCTACTACTATTACTCCACACGTTGACCGCTATCCAGCATGCATCTAGAGTATTAAGTTCAAGAGAATAGAGTAACGCTTTCAGCAAGATGACATGATGTAGAGGGATAAACTCATGCAATATGAAATAAACCCCATCTTGTTATCCTCGATGGCAACAATACAATGCGTTCCTTGCTGCCCCTACTGTCACTAGGAAAGGACACCGCAAGATTGAACCCAAAGCTAAGCACTTCTCCCATTGCAAGAAAGATCAATCTAGTAGGCCAAACCAAACTGATAATTCGAAGATACTTGCAAAGATAACCAATCACACATAAAAGAATTCAGAGAAAATTCAAATATTGTTCATAGATAAACTTGATCATAAACCCACAATTCATCGGTCTCAACAAACACACCGCAAAAGAAGATTACATCGAATAGATATCCACAAGAGAGGGGGTGAACTTTGTATAGAGATCCAAAAAGAGAGAAGAAGCCATCTAGCTAATAACTATGGACCCGTAGGTCTGAGGTAAACTACTCACACTTCATCGGAAGGGCTATGGTGTTAATGTAGAAGCCCTCCGTGATCGATGCCCCCTCCAGCAGAGCTCCGGAATAGGCCCCAAGATGGGATCTCGTGGATATAGAAAGTTACAGCGGTAGAATTAGGGTTTTGGCTCCGTATCTGGTAGTTTGGGTGTATGTAGGTATATATAGGAGGAAGGAGTATGTCGGTGGAGCAACATGGGGCCCATGAGGGTGGAGGGCGTGCATAGGGGGGTAGGCGCGCCCCCTACCTCGTGGCCTCCTGGTTGATGTCTTGACGTAGGGTCCAAGTCCTCTAGATCATGTTCATTCCGAAAATCACGTTCCCGAAGGTTTCATTCCGTTTGGACTCCGTTTGATATTCTTTTTCTGCGAAACCCTAAAATAGGCAAAAAAACAGCAATTCTGGGATGGGCCTCCGGTTAATAGGTTAGTCCCAAAAATAATATAAAAGTGTATAATAAAGCCCAATAATGTCCAAAACAGAATATAATATAGCATGGAACAATAAAAAATTATAGATACGTTGGAGACGTATCATCCGCCACCCCATCCTCCACCTTGCCGGAGCCGCTACCCCGTCGTCCACTGCAAGAGATGGACGTCTCTCATCTATGGCGCCGGACTAGGATCCTTTCATCACGTCCTCTCACTTCATCTGCGCCGTCGTCCACCTTGCCGTTGCCGCTCCTACGACTGCCTCATCCACGGCAATAGGATTTATCCCCCGACCCGGCCGTCTATCATCTAAAGTCTTCTTCCCTGCCACCGGTTACCATCGCACTCGGAGCACCCTCAACGTATCAGTAGGGGCCTACACGGCATCGCAAGAGAGGTGGTACTCTTCCATATGTGCTTAAGTAATTGATCTCACCAGGAAAATAGATCATAAATTGTTTACTGTACTTTTCTTGTCCTTACCAAATCGTAGTGGCTAGTTGAAAGCAAACATTGGTTGTGAAGTAGCTTTGTCCAGTTTGCACCTTCAGATCCGCCATGGCATGGTCACTATACTCATAAAGATTATGGTTTTCCCCTTTATATTCACTACCGTCATCGTAGGTGCTTCGTGTCGTGCTAGCACTGCTCCTCAAGACCTCAACCCGTCAAGCAAAACAACATGCCACTCATAATTCCAAAGCTTGGGTGTTGACATACGAATCTGATATGATGCTCATATTACTAAAACAGAAAACGTTTAATTGGTCACCTAATGTTCCTATATTCATTTTTAAAAGCATGTGCACCACCCACTAGTCCAACTAGTTCCACTTTCCTGATTTTACTCTTGATGCTTAGGGTTTTCCCCTTTTATCTACTCTACTATGATCTTCGTAGGTGCTTTCTGCCGTACTACCATGATTCCACCCATCAAGCTAAACAACACACGGCTTAGTTGTTCAAATATGATTGTGATATGATACTGATATTAGTTAACAGACACATTTAATTGGTTAGCTAAAGGTCCCACTTGAGTTTCCAAATGCATGTCGCAACATATAGAGAGACAGTAGAATTGCATTTCTTTGTCACTTGTTGACTGTACTTTCTTGTCCATACCAAATCTTAGTTGTTATTTCAAAGCAAAGATCTGTTGCTAACTACCCTTTGCACGGTTTGCAGCTTCAAATCTGCCATCCCACTGCCACGGTCAACACTGTACTCAACATGCTTACGATTTCCCCATTTTATGATGACCACGATTAGCCTACATGGTTCATGTCGTAATAGCACTTCTCCACCCATCGAGCTAAACAAGCTTAGTTGTACAAATTCAAATTCGATATTATGATGATATTAGTAAAACTGAGAGATGTTTAATTGGTCAGCTAAATGTTCCTAATTTAGTTTCGAAATGCATGCGAGCCACATATGGAGAGACCGGAAGGAATACTATTTCTCTGTGCACTCTGATTCATCATGGGTGGGCAACCGACATTGTATAGAAAGACTTGTAATATCTTCAATCTGCTTGCTCTTCCGCTCTTCTTTAAGATGATCCTCTTCTCTTCTTTAATAAGTATGTTCCTTGTTGGGAAGAGTAGCAAAGACATTTGTGGTCGACTGGTCAGGTCGAGTTGTTCTCCCTTAGTATATTTTGAATCTGTCAGGTCAGGTCGACTTGTTCTTCTTTACTATATGTTGAAGTTGTCATCTGCGAAGTATCATCACTTCTGGAGCTCTCATATTTTGAGTAGTAGGCCACATTATATTAATGCACACACCAAGTTACAACATGCATGGCATCTCTCAGAAGAATTGCAGATATAGCACAAAGGGGTTTACAGGGAGGCAGTATTGGATTAGAATTACTTCTGCATTACAAACATAATCTCACTTGTTTTTATGTTTTCATGCATGTCAGGTATTGAACATTATCAAAATTAATATGAGAATGGGCACATGAGAGGAATATTGCGGAACAATCCACTGGCTAACAAACTTGGCATGGTGGAGGATGGCCTATCTTATTCACCCATCAAGGTGCTTGCTCTAACTTGGCAAGGTTGTATTGGTCGCACATATTTTGCATCTGACCTCTTGCATTACTTCTACTTTGTTACACCATATGCTTACTTTAAGCATCATATATGAGTATATGCCATACCTATTCATTTTCTATACCTATTCCATGTGTCGTCATACTATGTTTTTCCAGTCAAATGTTGTTCTTTTGTAATAGATGTCCAAAAGGAAGAGGGTGAGTGCAGATCCTCAAGGAGTACAAACTAGGTATTTGGAAAACGTAGTGATACCTGATAAATCAGATAGATCAGCAGCCACAAAAAACACATGCCCAACTGTACCACACTCTACCCTTACTCCACTGGCCAAACCCCTATTAGAACTGCTGACAGCCTAGCATCAGGTACTGTCTATGATATCAATTCAAAATTTGAACTACTAAATTTCTGCATGTGCCTTACCTTCTCTCTTGTATGAAAACTAATTTCAGATGAAGCTCCTTGCTCAAAGGATCATAGGATCTCACAACAATATTGGGCTCTACATTGCTCTTGTCAGTACCTCTTGCCCATTGTTAGCATACATACACTCATTGTTGTTTGATTATGTAGCATCACTGTAAATGTTCGCTTCTTTATCCTCCCTTTGCTTGAAATTATAATATTTATATTTACTCTTAAATAAATGTAGAATTGACACAATGGTTATGAAGTTTCGGATTTCTCATGTATATACCTGTTGTCATGTACTCCCTCTATATCGAATTAATTGTTGATCAATTGGATGTATTTAGAACTTAATAGTGCTAGATACATCCATTTGAGCAATGAGTAATAATGGACGGTGGTGGTATTACTGTACTTGCATCATGAGATAGTTGATTGTCTAGCATTACTCTGCATCTTATCTGCCCTTCCCTCCACTTTATCCAAATTATCATATCTACATTTACTCTTACCAAAATGTTGAATAAAGTCAATGCCACTGCACACGTTAATGTCTGCATTCCTCTTGTCAGTACCTTTTTCCTTGTAACCCTGTACTTAATTAATTGCTATTTGATTATGTATCATTAGTCTGCACCTGAGCTTCCAATATTATTTGATATATATGTACTCTTTGCAAAATGTAGAAAAATGGCAACGCTTATAAAGAATTTTCTTTGGGGAATTTATTGAATTATCCTTCCATCAACATGGAGATGGGCTTTGTCTAGCCAATGTTAACATGTAATGTAAGTTCATCCTTCTCAAGCCTTCAAACTTTGTTCTAGTATAGAGTTGGATAGGCATCATTTCCTCCACTGCTGTTTACTTGCTGTTTACATATGATTGGATGTTTGCAACAACTACCAGTTTTAAATTGTAGTTGTAAAAACATGTTCCTTATGCAGAACAGATCCATTAATTTGCTTATATAATTGGGAAACATGTTACGTGTCTCCTTGTTTCTCTTTCAGAGTCGTATCTCTTATGCCAGGCAGAATTTTAGGGAAGATAGTGAGCCAAATAATATTGAGGACAGCGAGATGACCCCAAGGTCTTGTCTTGATGAAGACAGTGAGTTGAAGCTAGTCACCAGCAGGTGTGAGACAACCTCTATGCAGTCGCTGCCTCAATCAGTTCAACTGCTTCAGTCTCAACTTAAAGCGAAAAGGCTTGCTTCAGATCGGCTCTGACATGAAGTCAAAGATGCAAAGAAGATGTCAGAGGACTGCCATGCACACTATCGTGCCATACAGCTAGGGATGGAGCATCTATCGTTGACACAACTGAGGTCTCATCAGCTTGTTCGGCTGCTTGCAGGGCCCATCCTGTAAAGGCCTATGCCTTCTGAAGTGCTCTCAGTTTTGTATATTCTTTTGTCGGCGCATTTATATGCACTGGTGGCGACCTTTGATGCCCAGTGTATGTAATCCGCGGTCATGTTGTGCTTTATTATCACCGGTAGCAAACTTTGATTCCCAGTGGATGTAATATGCCGTAATTTCTTTATTGTATAGTCTAGGTTTATTATTTGGTGGGTATGCTGTAATTTGGGCCGGAAGGTTCAGTGGATCTCAGTTTTGTTGGTCTTCAAGCCGGCCCGTTACTCATATGGGACAAAACGTGGGCCTATAATAATCTTGGGCCATTAGCAGGTCTAAACCTATAGTAGTTTCCCGCCTTAAATAGGCCAAGTAAAGTTCTAGCCAGCTGGGCCAGAGAATACCATGGGCTTTTGACAGGCTAAAACCAAGATTGGGCCAGCGTTGGGCCAAAAAAGTAACGGGCTAATACAGGCCGAAACTACCTAAGGCCCATGTTTGGCCCAAATAGGACGACCAGTTAACAGGCCAAAATATCTCTCGGGCCAGTTTGGCTCAATAAAATTATGGGCTTTAAGCAGGTCGGTATCCACGCAAGCCATAGGCCCAAAAGTGTCGTGGGCCATTATTAGATGGGCTATAAGCAGGCCTGATTCAAGGCGGGCTGTAATTAGGCCCAAATGTTCCATGGGCCATTAACAAGCCGATAGGCCTGTTGGGCTGAAATTTATCCATGAAAAATACGGGCCGTTAAGAGGCCTAAAGTTACTTCGGGTAAGAAATAGCCCAGTTTCTGCATGGGCCGTAAAGGGCCTAAAGTTAAACCGGGCCGACAGCGTCCCAGATGCACCACGGGCCGCTAACAGGCCAAAACTATTATTGGGCCGAACTGGTTAACGGGCATTTAATAGGCTGAAATACAAACTTGTCTTAGAATGGGCCCAAAAGAAAGTGGCTTGTTAACGAGCCTGATCCGATATGGGCCGTAATTTAGCCCAAAACACGACAGGGTGTGAATGGGTCTGATCTGCTATGGGCCTCAATTTGGCCCAAAAGATGGTAGGCTGTTAACGGGCCAGCCCACTAGTGCCTGAAAAAACATGGTGGGCCTTTAGCTGGGCCGGCCTTTTCACCGGAATGGGCCTCTGTTGGGCCATGCCACATGTCGACGTATCATAGGCGCCTCCTGTCCAATGAGTGGATGACATCTGTCCTAACGTTGAGCCAACACGTGTTTCCTCCGACCAATGAGAATTTTACATGTGGAAAATCCCCATTGGTCCAGGCTGTTAACGGGTTATCGGATCCAAAACCAGACCCGATAGCTTAACGGCTACCCGTTACGGTCGATGCCACGTGTCGGTCACCCTTGACGAAAGCACTTCCATGACGCGTGATTTATCGTCATGGAAGTGGACACTTCCGTGCTGATAATTTTGGTAATGTCATGGAACACTTCTATGACAGCACATGTATTACTATCTTGATTCTGTCATAAAATTTTCATGGATGTACATGCATGACAGAAAAGGTGACCTACTGTGACAAACACGTATCATCACGGAAGTGTATTTTTGTATAGAGTGCATTGAATACTATGAGAAGTTTGATACTTGATGATTGTTTTCAGATATGAAGATGGTGATATTAGAGTCGTGCTAGTTGAGTAATTATGAAATTGAGAAATACTTGTGTTGAGGTTTTCAAGTCCTGTAGCATGCACGTATGGTAACCGTTGTGTGAAAAATTTGAAGCATGAGGTATTTCTTTGATTGCCTTCCTTATGAGTGGCGGTCGGGGACGGGCGATGGTCTTTTCCTACCAATCTATCTCCCTAGGAGCATGCGCGTAGTGCTTGGTTTTGATGACTTGTAGATTTTTGAAATAAGTATGTGAGTTCTTTATGACTAATGTTGAGTCCATGGATTATACGCACTCTCACCCTTCCACCATTGCTAGCCTCTCTTGTGCCGCGCAACTTTCACCGGTACCATAAACCCATCATTTAACTTCCTCAAAACAACCACCATACCTACCTATTATGGCATTTCCATAGCCATTCCGAGATATATTGCCATGCAACTTTCCACCATTCCGTTTATTATGACCCGCTTCATCATAGTCATATTGCTTTGCATGATCATGTAGTTGACATCATATTTGTGGGATGGCCACCATTTATAATTTTTCATACACGTCACTCTAGGTTCATTGCACATCCCGGTACACCGCCGGAGGCATTCACATAGAGTCATATTTTGTTCTAAGTATCGAGTTGTAATTCTTGAGTTGTAAGTAAATAAAAGTGTGATCATCTTCATTATTAGAGCATTGTCCCATGTGAGGAAAGGATGATGGAGACTATGATTCCCCCACAATTCGGGATGAGACTCCGGATGAAAAATAAAAAAAAAAGATAAAAAGAGGCCATAAAAAAGGCCCAAACAAAAAAATGAGAGAAAAAGAGAGAAGGGACAATGTTACTATCCATTTTCCACACTTGTGCTTCAAAGTAGCACCATGATCTTCATGATAGAGAGTCTCCTATGTTGTCACTTTCATATACTAGTGGGAATTTTTCATTATAGAACTTGGCTTGTATATTCAATGATGGGCTTCCTCAAATTGCCCTAGGTCTTCGTAAGCAAGCAAGTTGGATACACACCCACTTAGTTTCTTTTGTTGAGCTTTCATACACTTATAGCTCTAGTGCATTCGTTGCATGGCAATCCCTACTCACTCACATTGATATCTATTGATGGGCATCTCCATAGCCCATTGATACGCCTAGTTGATGTGAGACCATCTTCCTCTTTTTTGCCTTCTCCAAAACCACCATTCTATTCCATCTATAGTGCTATGTCCATGGCTCACGCTCATATATTGTGTGAACATTGAAAAAGTTTTAGAATACTAAAGTATGAAACAATTGCTTGGCTTGTCGTCGGGGTTGTGCATGATTGGAGCATTTTGTGTGACGAAAATGCAGCATAGCCAAACTATATGATTTTTTAGGGATGAGCTGTCACGCCCTCGATGCCCCGGCCTCCTCCTTCATCTCCGGCATATAGGAACCCGGTGAACAGTGCAACTCCGGCGATCTCCTTGGGAAGCGTGCAGATCTAGATCTGAGGAGACGGTTGACTTTTATCCTCGAAACCCTAGCTTTTTAGCATTTTCCGCATGCCATAGCTCTGCATCCGTAGCTCCGATTCGTGCGTGTAGCATATCAAAATGTTCGTCTCGACGAGTACATCATTTCATCTCATTGCATCATTTTCATTTGAGCCCATATTGATGCCCGAAATGCTGTTGGAAGAGGGCTATGTGAGGATTATGTCAGATCTGTTTCAGCAAATGGCCTTTTGTCATTTTTGCCATGATTAATGTGTGCATGCTATGATCTTGAGCTCTACATGTGTTTTGTTATATGCCATGCCATCTTTACAGGGGTGTATGCCATGTATTTTTGTGATCTTTGTGGTGACTAGCACAAGCATGCAAAGTAGCTTACTCGGTGATGCTGATTTCAGGGACTTAGAATTTCACTAAGTCATTGTCCTGATTTTGTTTTTATGCCATATGTTCATGTTGTTTCCTCTTTTGAGGATGATCAGTAAGGATGTTTTGTTAATATTGTTGTGCTCTATCCATCCATGTCTTTGTTTGCAATTATGGAGTAGTCTAGCTTGAGTCAATCGAGCTCTACTTTTGCTATAAAATGTTCCTGACAGATTGTTGACATGTTTAGCGATTTTGCCGAGGATGTTGTTATTGATCTGTGCATGCTATGTTATTATTCTTGCCATGTCTAGCTTCTATGCCATGTCTATTTGATGGGTGTATGCTTTTTTTTGTCATGCCATGCTCTGTAGTGAGTGCATCGAGGTCGTAAACATGCCTACTTGTTAATCTGTTTTGCATGCTCTAGTTTTTCACTAAGTCTGAATCTGTTTATGTTTTTGCTATGTTCACATGCTTGCAATTGTATTTTCTGATCCTTTTTGGCTCAAGGTCACTAAGGGACTTTTCTTAAGTGCTTTGAGTAGCTTCATGCCATGCCTTGCCATGTTAAGTTCCTGTAGCATGTAGTTTTCATGCTTTAAAGTATGCTTCCTGATGTTAAATTCCAGACTTGTGTTAATTTCACTAAGTCTGAAACCTGCTATCATTTGCACTTTTGCCATGCTTGTTTGAACCTGTTAATTAGTGAATTAGCCGTAGCTCAGTGTTCATCTTTTGTCAAGCATCATGAGTGGATCCCTGCCATGTATTTTGTTGCTATTTTTGAGTGTTGTAGCATATTTAACTTGATGCATTTAGTTGGTTACTTGCTGATTATTGCAGACCGGTGCCATATTTGTTTTGCTTGCCATTTCCAAACCGTGCATCCGATTCCAGTGATCTTTATATCGATTTCAACCGAAATCATCTCCTCTTTCCAGCGACACTCTTGGTTTTCCAAGTTGAGTCCAGGTCCAGTCATTCCTTTCCAAATCTTGCATATGCATCACATACCGCATCCTGCATATCATACCATGTTTGCATCATGTTGCTTGAGCATTGCACGTGGTTGATTGTGTTCCTTTTGCTTGTTGTTCTTGCTTGGGTAGAGCCGAGAGACGAGTTCGTGAACTAGGAGCCTGTTGAGTACGCTTACGAGGATCAAGGCAACTCTGAGAACTTTGCAGGCAAGATAACCGTACCCATGAAATCACTTCTATCTTTGCTTGCTAGATGCTCGTTCTTTTGCTATGCCTATGCTACGATACCTACCACTTGCTTATCATGCCTCCCAAATTGCCATGTCAAACCTCTAACCCACCATGTCCTAGCAAACCGTTGTTTGGCTATGTTACCGTTTTGCTCAGCCCCTCTTATAGCGTTGCTAGTTGCAGGTGAAGATTGGAGACCGTTCCTGTTGGAACTTTATTTATTGTTGGGATATCACAATATTATCTTGTTTATCTTAATGCATCTATATACTTGGTAAAGGGTGGAAGGCTCGGCCTTATGCCTGGTGTTTTGTTCCACTCTTGCCGCCCTAGTTTCCGTCATATCGGTGTTATGTTCCCGGATTTTGCGTTCCTTACGCTGTTGGGTTATAATGGGAACCCCTTGACAGTTCGCCTTGAATAAAACTCCTCCAGCAATGCCCAACCTTGGTTTTACCATTCGCCACCTAGCCTCTTTTTCCCTTGGGTTTCCGGAGCCCAAGGGTCATCTTTATTATACCCCCGGGCCAGTGCTCCTCTGAGTGTTGGTTCAAACTATAGCCCCTTGCAGCGCCACCTCAGGGAAACTCGAGGGCTGGTTTTAGTTGTACGGATTGCTTATCCGAGTCTGCCCTGAGAACAAGATATGCGCAGCTCCTATCGGGATTTGCCGGCACATTCTGGCGGTGTTGCTCGACTTGTTTTACCATTGTCGAGATGTCTTGTAACCTGGATGTCGAGTCTGATCGGATTGTCTTGGGAGAAGGAATATCCTTCGTTGACCATGAGAGCTTGTGATGGGCTAAGTTGGGACTCCCCTGTAGGGATTTGAACTTTCGAAAGCCATGCCCGCGGTTTTGGGCAGATGGGAATTTGTTAATGTCCGGTTGTAGATAACATGAAACTTGACTTAACTAAAATACATCAACCGCGTGTGTAACCGTGATGGTCTCTTCTCGGCAGAGTCCAGGAAGTGAACACGGTGTTGGAGTAATGTTTGATGTAGGTTGTTCTAGGATCACTTCTTGATCATAGTTCTTCGACCATGCTTTGCCTTCTCTTTTCGCTCTCTTTTGCGATGTTAGCCACCATATATGCTAGTCGCTTGCTACAGCTCCACATCATACCTTTACCTTACCCATAAGCTTAAATAGTCTTGATCGCGAGGGTGTGAGATTGCTGAGTCCCCGTGACTCACAGATTCCTTCCAAAACCAGATGCAGGGACCGATGTTTCCGCTCCAGGTGACACGTTTGAGCTCAAGTGGGAGTTCGATGAAGACTCTCGTCGTTACTATGTGTCTTTCCCAGATGAACAGTAGAGGTGCCCAGTTGGGGGATCAGGGACTTTGTCGCATTTGGGGGTTGATCTTTATTTTGGTACCGTAGTCGGACCATGAGTGTATTGGATGAATGTAATGACTTATTTATGTATTTGTGTGACGTGGCGAGTGTAAGCCAACTATGTATCCTTTCCTCTTTATTTATTTACATGGGTTATTGTGAAGATTACCTCACTTGCGACATTGCTTTTAATGCGGTTATGCCTCTAAGTCGTGCTTCAACACGTAGGAGATATAGCCGCATCAAGGGCGTGACATGAGCTTTCTTTGGCTATGTTATTTTGAGAAGACATAATTGCTTGGTTAGTATGCTTGAAGTATTATTATTTTTATGTCAATATTAAAATTTTGTCTTAAATCTTTCAGATCTGAACATTCATGCCACAATAAAGAAAATTACATTGAAAAATATGTTAGGTAGCATTCCACATCGAAAATTTTATTTTTATCATTTACCTACTCGAGGACGAGCAGGAATTAAGCTTGGGGATGCTTGATATGTCTCCAACGTATCTATAATTTTTGATTGTCCCATGCTATTATATTATCTGTTTTGGATGTTTAATGGGCTTTAATGTGCTCTTTTATATTATTTTAGGGACTAACCTATTAACCGAAGGCCCAGTGCCAGTTTTTGTTTTTTTGCCTATTTTAGTGTTTTGCAAAAAGGAATACCAAACAGAATCCAAACGGAATGAAACCTTCGCGATGATCTTTCTTGGAACGAAAGCAATCCAGAAGACTTGGAGTTGAAGTCTGGAACTCCATGAGACAGCCACAAGGCAGGAGGGTGCGCCCAGGGGGGTAGGCACGCCCCCACCCTCGTGGGCCCCAGGGAGCTCCACCGACGT
Source organism: Triticum dicoccoides (assembly GCF_002162155.2). Classification (NCBI taxonomy): domain Eukaryota; kingdom Viridiplantae; phylum Streptophyta; class Magnoliopsida; order Poales; family Poaceae; genus Triticum; species Triticum dicoccoides. The sequence continues at coordinate 185,840,559 of NC_041384.1, read as the reverse complement.
ACTTCTTTCGCCTATATATATACTCTTATACCCTAAAAACATCAGGGGGAGCCACGAAACGACTTTTCCACCGCCGCAACCTTCTGTACCTGTGAGATCCCATCTTGGGGCCTTTTCCAGCGATCTGCCGAAGGGGGAATCGATCACGGAGGGCTTCTACATCAACACCATAGCCTCTCCGATGATGTGTGAGTAGTTTACCACAGACCTTCGGGTCCATAGTTATTAGCTAGATAGCTTCTTCTCTCTCTTTGGTTCTCAATGCAAAGTTCTCCTCGATGTTCTTGGAAATCTATTCGATGTATTACTTTTTGCGGTGTGTTTGCCGAGATCCGATGAATTGTGGATTTATGCTCAAGCTTATCGATGAATAATATTTGGTTCTTCTCTGAATTCTCATATGCATGATTTAATATCTTTGCAAGTTCCTTCGAATTATCGGTTTAGTTTGTCCTACTAGATTGATCTTTTTTGCAATGGGAGAAGTGCTTAGCTTTGGGTTCAACCTTGCGGTGTCCTTTCCCAGTGACAGTAGGGGCAGCAAGGCACGTATTGTATTGTTGCCATCGAGGATAAAAAGATAGGGTTTTGTAACATCCCAAATTTTCAATTTGGAATGTTATACATAGGTCATTCATGCATATCATATTTTTTATTGCATCCCATTTCGTGATCCTCGAAATTCTAAGCAACTCAAGGACCCTCGGAGAGAGTTGGGGATTTCACGATTTTCATATTTGAATTCTACCAAATATTAAAACAAGGATCATTTTGGTTTTAATAAATTTTCTCTCCAAAAATATTTCATACCAAAATATATGATAGGAGATAATATGACTTCTCCAAAATAAATGCAATATTGGAGGAAAAATATTAAAATCAAATAAATAATTTTATTTGGTTTTTATTGCAATTTTGTTTGAATTAGGAAAAATGCGCGTTTTTTAAAATTACATTTTAGGCCCAAATAAATGTTCACCTTGTCCGATATATGTTTAGAGGACGGGAAAATTTATTTCGGGATTTTTGGAGTCCGTTTAGTATTCTTTTTCTTTTTTCTACGCGTTGGATTTTTTTAAAAAAGAGGGTAACCGACCTACGGGCCGTATGCGGCCCGGACTCCTTAGGCTCCCCCCTTATAAGGCCGCCGCCGCCCGCAGCCCACCCCACCCCGCAACCCTAGCCGCCGCCGCACCACCTCGCCGCCACCGACTTTGCCGGAGTTAGCTGCCGCCGCCGCCGCCGTTTTTTTGGTTTATTCCGGTAAACCCTAGATCTAGATCCGGTTTCATTTTATTTTTCTGGTTTATTTTATTAGATCAGTTTTTCCGTTGGTTTATTTATTTTACGGACGTTCCTCCATCCGTTCGTTTTAATGAACATCGTTCACCCGTTAGTCACAGACAGCGAACGTTCGTCCATCCGTTCGTTTTAATGAACGTCGTTCACCCGTTAGTCACAGACAGTGAACGTTCGTTCGTTAGCCTGTTCGTCCGTTTTTCTTTTTCCAGGGTTTTTTGCGATTATTCTCGATCGCAATCTATGATCCAATTTTTGTTTTAGTTTATCTTTTTTGTTCGTTTATCATAATCAGGCGATTCAAGCACCTGGATCTTCATCTCAAACCCCTTTTTCCGTTTAACCAACTTAAACAAGATTTTGGTACTGTAAAATTTGACTTTAGTCCAGATTAGTAATTGGATCTTGTATCTTTCGCCGTTTGAATTTCGTTGCTCCGTTTGATTTGTTTCTTTTTGCAAACCGGAGTTCTTAAGTTGAACTGTCTGGTTAGATCTTCTTATTTGAGTTTTACCCGTGCATCTTTGCTTGATTGCTTATGTATGCTATTGTTTTTTTGCGATAGAACACCTGGAGTGCGAAGGGTGCTACTACGAGTCTCTAGGTTTTGTGGATCATCAGCAAGGCAAGTAACACTTTGATCATACCCCTTTATCACCCAGTTTTTATGCATTAGTTTCAACCCTTCACACATTGCATGAGTAGGATCTTAACATGTGGGTTTGGGAAGTAGATGATGAGGTAGAACCTATTACCTGTTTTATTATCAAACCCCTGGGAGTTACTTCTATGTTATGCTTATATTGCTATGCTATGCTCGTAGACGTGGATTGGGTTTGAGTGTATCCATGACAGATGTGAGATTGTTAATTAATGGTTCAACTTAAGGTGGAAACTTTAATACACATTTGGGTGGATTGCATGTTTTGGGCACCTGGGGATATACCATTGTTGTCCTAGGAGATCCCGGGGATATACCGTGTGATTCTCCTACGGTCCGCCACCCAGGCTCAAAGGGGTCATAAGATATTTCATGCTAGAAACTTCCAAGTGCAGCAACAAGCCATTATGGGCTCTTGCATAGTTGAGTATGTTGTGTGACCTCTTTCAGTGGTGGGCTAGCAGATGTAGAGGGAAAGTAGGTGTAACTGTCCACCCGGAGTAAAGTGTTAATGCTTCTGAAAGACTGCGTCTCAGTCATCCATTTCTCAAACACCCTGCAGTGCGAGAAATACAATGGAGGAGATAGAGGCATGTGGGGAAAAGTGCACAGACCTCTGCAGAGTGTATAAACTAATCCTGGTTAGCCGTGTCCCCGATTATGGACATCTTGAGTATCTAGTATTTGGCTTATCCTACTATATCTCATCACTCTAATTTAATTCGTTGGGATGATAATTACTTTTAATTGGGATTGAGATGGGGGTACCACTCTCAATGTTTCAACTACCATGATAGTTAAATAAAATATATTCCTTTGTTGTAGGAAAAAATTGGCTTTTCGCAAAAACCATATAACCATAGAGCCTCCCGCCATATATGCATGTAGTGATATCATTATTCTATTCATTGCTCTACTGTGTTACATTGCCAGCATATTCCATGTGCTGACCCGTTTTCGGGCTACAACGTATTATGTTGCAGACTTTTCACACGGCGAGTAAAGGTGCGATAGGTCGTTGTCATGCACTCAGCTTTGCCGTTGGAGTTGATGGACTCACTTTACCTTCCAAGTCTTCCCCTGTTATCGTATTAGATGGCCTTAAACCATATTTATTGTAATAAGTTCTCTCTTGAGACATTCTATGTAATAAGTGTGTGATTGCCACTCTGTTATAAATCCTTCGAGTACTGTGTGTGTCAGCATTACCGATCCAGGGATGACACTGAAGCACAGGGACTTGACCATTTGAGGTCAGTTCACTACAAGATGGTATCAGAGCACACGTTGAATGTAGGACACGACCACTAAGAGAAGCCATAGGTCACTCTTCTCTACTCATTTCTGACTCCTCTTCATTTTCTACTCTTTAGGATGGCGGACAAGAGGAACAAGTTTGCACAACCAGATGAAGACACACCCTTTGGACGACACTTGAAGGAAGTCAGTAGATACCTGAACATTGGAATACCAAGCTTCACCGGGACCTAAAACGCCACTTTACTAGAAGAGGAGCGTTGGATGATTCAAGTTCAAGTTCCAGGAAGGATGTTCACGCTAGTCACTAAACCCATAGAGTTTTCCTTTGATGCACCCACCTGGAGTCTAGGCAAGAGCATGGCAGCCCACATTGCTATGGGACGTATTGGAGAAGTCTACAAAAAGGAGCTGAAGGACACCATATACCAGATATGTGGACGCTGAGACAAGCAATGGGAGATGATCAACACCAGGAGGGATAGATCCATTGAAGCATTCATCCAGGAGTTAAACGAACACATTCGTCGCCAGGAGAACCAGATGTGCGCAAGCATGATAGATTTGAAGAAGGCAATGACCAGGATCGCCGATCTATAAGAGGAACTCAAGGCTACACATGACGATTATGAGGAGGAAATCATCGTACTAGTGGAGAACAATGACGACCTAACAAGGAAGCTAGGAGTTTTTATGGGAAACCCTGCGCCAGGAGGAGAAGACGATGAACCTAAGGAGATTCGTTCTGAAGATTACATCATCATAGACGACACCGACTCCGACCCTGATGATAGTGATGATGATATGAAGACGAAGCTGGAGCGAACATCATGGAGTCTTCCACCGAGCAATATTTCTAGATGACCACCATATGACTAGTAGTAGTCCCCCATGTATATAGTAATAGTCCGAGCACTTTTAACGATAGTTCTAGACCGTTTGTATGCCCTTGCTTGATTGATTGAGTGAAATGATATAATTGCGTTTGTCTCATGTGCATATGGGTAGTGCTTTCTCACTAGACCTCATTCTATTCTAATCTCTTCCCTCTAAACCCATCAGATGCCTCCGAGACGTGACCCCGGTTTTGCTTTCCCACCGGAGCTCACTCAGTTGATCCAGCAGCAGAATGCCTTGATGCAGTTGTTAGTTCAGAACCAAGGCAACAACAACAACCCTCCGCCACCACCTCCGGTTGACAACTTAGCCCGCTTTCTGAGGTTGCAGCCGCCGGTGTTTTCCATTAGCATAGAGCCCATAGTTGCGGATGATTGGTTGCGCGGGATAGGAAGGGAATTGACCACTGCAGGTTGCACAGATGCGGAGAAGGTGCGTTTTGCCGCACACCAATTGGATGGACCAGCAGCCGCATGGTGGGAGAATTACACAGCCACTTTTCCTATAGCCAATGTCACTTGGGAGCAGTTTCAGCAAGCATTCCGCATAGCCCACGTATCCACTGGAGCTATGAGCATGAAGAAGCGTGAGTTTCGCAACTTGCGCCAGGGAAATCATACTGTGGCTCAGTACGTAGATGAGTTTAGTAAGCTATCTCGTTATGCCCCTGATGATGTGGCCACCGATACCGCAAAACAGGAGAAGTTTATGGAAGGGATAAACGATGATATGAGCATGCAGTTGATGGTGGCAACATTCAACAACTACCAGGAGTTGGTAGACAAGGCTCTTATGATTCAAGGGAAGCAGCAGCAGATTGAGAATTGCAAGAGGAAGTATGGACTGGGGAAGTACAATTCTAGAGCTCAATAGAAGCCCTGTCTCAGCCCAAACTCGGGAGGACTTGTCCATAACCATGGAGGCCACACTCACAATGGAGTAAGTTCGCATAATCATAATGGTCCCAGGAATGGGAATGGGAACAGACTAACCTAGCCACACCCGCCAAGAAGGCTCGAAGTCACATTACTTGTTTCAAGTGTGGGAATACTGGGCACTATGCCAACGATTGTCCAAAATTGAAGAACGGCAATGGCAATGGAAGTGCTGGGAAGAAGCCCAACCCTTTCAACATAGGACAAGTGAACCACATGAACATGGAGGAAGTTGAGGAGCAGCCAGACGCAGTTATCGGTAAGTTTTTGGTTAAATCTTTTACTGCAATTGTTCTTTTCGATATGGGTGCTTCACATTGAAACATATCAAATGGATTCGTGGATAAGTATAAGTTGCCCACTAAGGTACTTAGGAAACCCTTGATAATAAGTTCGCCAGGAGCCGAGTATATGGCAGGTCAAGGATGTTTTCAGATGCCATTGACCATTGGAAGGCATGTTTTTCCCTCAGACCTGATAATTTTGGAGTCACAAGGATTGGATGTGATACTAGGAATGGATTGGCTATCGATGTATGGGGGAAACATCGATTGCGCGAGTAAGTCGATTTTACTCACCACCCTAGAGGGAAAAAGGATCAAGTATGTATCCATGCATTCGCCAAGGAGAACCCAAGTACATTCTCTCATAGGAGTTGTTCAGGAGGAAGTGCCGGTAGTGAAGGATTACCCGGATGTATTCCCGGAGGAGTTACCAGGCATGCCGCCAGATCGAGACATAGAGTTTTTGATAGAGTTGTTGCCACGCACCGGGCCAATATCTAAGAGACCATACCGGATGCCCGCAAATGATCTGGAGGAGATCAAGAAACATATTAAGGAGTTATTGGAGAAAGGTTATATTCAACGGAGCTCATCACCATGGGGAGCCCCAGTGTTGTTGGCTGAGAAGAAGGATAAGTCCCTAAGAATGGTTGTTGATTATCGGGCATTGAATGAAGTAACGATCAAGAATAAGTAGCCACTACCAATGATCAATGATTTGCTTGACCAGCTGCCAGGAGCAAGGGTGTTCTCGAAGATCGACCTGCAACCAGGTTACCACCAGCTGAAGATTAGGGAAAAGGATATACCCAAAACAGCATTCACCACAAGGTATGGGCTATATGAGTATACGGTTATGTCATTTGGATTGACTAACGCCCCAGCCTATTTCATGAGTATGATGAATAAGGTGTTCATGGAGTTTTCGGATAAGTTTGTTGTGATTTTCATTGATGATATCTTGGTATACTTGAAGAATGAAGAGGAACACAAGGAGCATTTGCGTTTAGTTCTCGAGAAGCTCAGGGAACATCAGTTATATGCCAAGTTCTGCAAGTGTGAGTTTTGGTTGGGGTAAGTTGGATTTCATGGACATGTTATATCGGGAGAAGGTATAGCAGTAGACCCCACCAAAGTTCAGTCGGTCACTGAATGGTTGGCACCCACCTCAGTTGGATTGATCCGCAGTTTTCTTGGACTCGCGGGATACTATCGGAGATTCATTGAAAATTTCTCTAAGATTGCGAAGCCAATGACGATGTTGTTGAAGAAGGACACCAGGTTCCATTGGACTGAAGAATGTGAAGCAAGTTTCCAGGAGTTGAAGAAATGTTTGACTACAACCCTAGTGCTGATTCTGCCGGATATACGCAAGGATTTCCAAGTGTATTGCGATGCCTCTCACTTAGGACTTGGAGGAGTACTTATGCAAGACGGAAGAATTGTTTCGTATGCCTCAAGACAACTTAAACCGCACGAGTTGAATTATGCCACACATGCTTTGGAGTTAGCAGCCGTAGTGCATGCCTTAAAGACCTGGAGACACTTTCTTATTGGAAATCATTGTGATGTGTACATGGATCACAAGAGCTTGAAGTACATTTTTACTCAGAAGGAGTTGAACCTCAGGCAGAGGAGATGGTTGGAGCTCATAAAGGATTATGATATGAAGTTGCATTATCATCCAGGCAAGGCCAATGTCATAGCAGACGCTTTGAGCCAGAAGAGTTATGTCAATGCCCTCGTAAGTGGAGGAATGCCAAAAGAGTTAGCAAAGGATCTCAGGGAACTTCGTTTGGAGATAGTTCCTAAAGGTTTTGTTACAACCATGGAAGTTCAATCTACATTGTTCAGGAAGATTCAAGAAGCTTAGAAGGATGACAAGAAGATTGCCGAGATAAAGGAGAAGATGAGCGAAGGAAAAGCCAAAGGTTTTCGTGAGGATGAGCACGACACCTTATGGTTTGAGGGCTGTGTATATGTGCCCAATAATGCAGAGATCAGGAAGTTGATACTACAGGAAGCTCATGACTCGCCATACTCGATACACCCGGGAAACACCAAGATGTATTTGGATTTGAAGGAGTGTTTCTGGTGGATGGGCATGAAGAAGGAGATTGCCGAGTATGTAGCCGTATGTGATGTATGTCAGAGAGTGAAGGCAGAACATCAGAAGCCAGCAGGATTACTGCAGCCTATGCCGATACCCGAATGGAAGTGGGATAAGCTTGGCATGGATTTTAGCACCGGATTGCCCATGACCCGATCAGGATATGATCCTATCTGGGTAGTAGTGGATCACTTGACCAAAGTAGCTCACTTTATCCCAGTGAAAACCACCTATACCAGTGCAAAGTTGGCCAAGATATACATGACCAGGATCGTATGTATGCACGGGGTTCCGAGGAGTATCGTATCAGATAGAGGAACACAGTTTACTTCAAAGTTTTGGCACCAGCTGCACCAGACCTTGGGAACCAGGCTGGAGTTCAGTACAACTTTTCACCCGCAGACAGATAGACAGACAGAGAGAGTCAATCAGATCCTGGAGGACATGTTGAGAGCTTGTGCGCTAGATTATGGATCTAGTTGGGATGATAATTTGCCTTGCGTAGAATTCTTGTACAACAGTAGCTACCAGGCCAGTTTGAAGATGGCACCGTTCGAGGCCCTGCATGGAAAAAGGTGCAGAACACCGTTGATGTGGGATGAAGTTGGAGTCCGCCAGTTGTTTGGACCGGATTTGATTAAGGAGTCTGAAGAGAAAGTTAAACTGATTCGAGATAGACTGAAGGTAGCTTAGTCCAGACAGAAGAGTTATGCAGACTTAAAATGCAAGGAGGTAGTCTATGCAATCGGAGACAGGGCGTATCTGAGAGTGTCACCACTTCAAGGAGTTAAGCGTTTTGGAGTTAATGGAAAGTTAGCCCCGAGATTTGTGGGACCATACCGTGTTTTGGAACGTGTGGGAGAGGTTGCCTAAAAGTTGGAATTACCCAAAGGACTGTCGGGACTTCATGATGTGTTTCACGTATCTCAGTTGAAGAAGTGGCATGCAGAGATGGTCGATATTCCTCTGAGAGATACAATGCCCCTAGAAGCAATTCAGTTGGATAGTGACTTGACATATGAGGAAAAACTTGTCAAGATTCTTGAGTTTGCTAGCCGGGTTACTCGTAGCAAGGTTATCAAGCTTTGCAAAGTTCAGTGGATCCACCATACGGAGGATGAAGCCACCTGGGAACGAGAGGATGATCTACGCAAAGACCACCCACACCTATTTTCTAGCCAACCTGAATCTCGAGGGCGAGATTCACCTTAAGGGGGGGGGTAGGTTTGTAACATCACAAATTTTCAATTTGGAATGTTATACATAGGTCATTCATGCATATCATATTTTTTATTGCATTCTGTTTCACGATCCTTGAAATTCTAAGCAACTCAAGGACCCTCGGAGAGACTTGGGGATTTCACGATTTTCATATTTAAATTCTATCAAATATTGAAACAAGGATCATTTTGGTTTTAATAAATTTTCTCTCCGAAAATATTTCATACCTAAATATATGAGAGGAGATAATATGACTTCTCCAAAATAAATGAAATATTGGAGGAAAAATATTAAAATCAAATGAATGATTTTATTTGGTTTTTATTGCAATTTTATTTGAATTTGGAAAATGCGCGTTTTTCAAAATTGCATTTTAGGCCCAACTAAATGTTCACCTTGTCCGGCATATTTTTGGAGGACACGGAAAATATATTTAGGGATTTTTGGAGTCCGTTTAGTATTCTTTTTTTCTGCGCGTCGGAATTTATTAAAAAAAGGGTAACCGACCTACGGGCCGTATCCGACCC
>NC_041384.1:185818941-185831082 GCF_002162155.2 Triticum dicoccoides | reverse complement strand
CACCGCACCGCCGCGTCGCCGCTGCCTCTCCGCCACCTCGCCATCGCCGCCTTCGCCGAAGTTAGCCGCCGCCACCGTTTTTCCTGTTTATTTTGGTAAACCCTAGATCTAGATCTGGTTTATTTTATTAGATCAGTTTTTCCATTGGTTTATTTATTTTGCATACGTTCGTCCGTTTGTTTGTTTTAACGAACGTTGTTCACCCGTTAGTCACAGACAGCGAACGTTCGTTCGTTAGCCTGTTCGTCCATTTTTCTTTTTCCAGGGTTTTTTTGCGATTATTCTCGATCGCGATCTCTGATCCAATTTTTGTTTTAGTTTATCTTTTTTGCTCGTTTATCATAATCAGGCGATTCAAGCACCTGGATCTTCGTCTCAAAACCCTCTTTCCGTTTAACCAACTTAAACAAGATTTTGGTACTGTAAAATTTGACTTTAGTCCAGATTAGTAATTGGATCTTGTTTCTTTTGCCGTTTGAGTTTTTGTTGCTCCGTTTGATTTGTTTCTTTTTGCAAACCGGAGTTCTTAAGTTGAACTGTCTGGTTAGATCTTCTTATTTGAGTTTTACCCATGCATCTTTGCTTGATTGCTTATGTATGCTATTGTTTTTTTGCGATAGAACACCCGGAGTGCGAAGCGTGCTACTACGAGTCTCTAGGTTTTATGGATCATCAGCAAGGCAAGTAACACTTTGATCATACCCCTTTATCACCCAGTTTTTATGCATTAGTTTCAACCCTTCACACATTGCATGAGTAGGATCTTAATATGTGGGTTTGGTAAGTAGATGATGAGGTAGAACCTATTACCTATTTTATTACCAAACCCCTGGGAGTTACTTCTACGTTATGCTTATATTGCTATGCTATGCTCGTAGATGTGGATTGGGTTTGAGTGTATCCATGACAGATGTGAGATTGTTAATTAATGGTTCAACTTAAGGTGGCAACTTTTAATACACATCTGGGTGGATTGCATGTTTTGGGCACCTGGGGATATACCATTTTTGTCCTAGGAGATCCCGGGGATATACCGTGTGATCCTCCTACGGTCCGCGACCCAGGCTCAAAGGGATCATAAGATATTTCATGCTAGAAATTTCTGTGTGCAGCCACAAGCCATTATGGGCTCTGGCATAGTTGAGTATGTTGTGTGACCTCTTTTAGTGGTGGGCTAGCAGATGTAGAGGGAAAGTAGGTGTAACTATCCACCCGGAGTAAAGAGTTAATGCTTCTGAAAGACTGTGTCTCGGTCATCCGTTTCTCAAACACCCCGCAGTGCGAGAAATACAACGGAGGAGATCGAGTCTTGTGGGGAAAAGTGCGCAAATCTCTGCAGAGTGTATACACTAATCATGGTTAGCCGTGTCCCCGGTTATGGAAATCTTGAGTATCTCGTATTTGGATTATCCTACTGTATCTCATCACTCTAATTTAGTTTGCTGGGATGATAATTACTTTTAATTGGGATTGAGATGGGGGTACCATTCTCAATGGTTCAACTACCATGATAGTTAAATAAAATATATTCCTTTGTTGTAGGAAAAAATTGGGTTTTCGCAAAAACCATATAACCATAGAGCCTCCACCAGCCATATATGCATGTAGTGATAGCATTATTCTATTCATTGCTCTACTGTGTTACATTGCCAGCATATTCCATGTGCTGACTCGTTTTCAGGCTGCAACGTATTATGTTGCAGACTTTTCAGACGACGAGTAAAGGTGCGATTGGTCGTTGTCATGCACCCAGCTATGCCTTTGGAGTTGATGGACTCACTTTACCTTCCAAGTCTTCCGCTGTTATCGTATTAGATAGCCTTAAGCCATATTTATTGTAATAAGTTCTCTCTTGAGACATTCGATGTAATAAGTGTGTGATTGCCACTCTGTTATAAATCCTTCAAGTATTGTGTGTGTCAGCATTATCGATCCAGGGATGACACTGAAGCACAGAGACTTGACCGTTTGAGGTCGGGTCGCTACATGTTTATATCATATGGCTTGAGTTTATCTCTCTACATCATGTCATCTTGCTTAATGCATTACTCCGTTCTTATGAACTTAATACTCTAGATGCATGCTGGATAGCGGTCGATGTGTGGAGTAATAGTAGTAGATGCAGAACCGTTTTGGTCTACTTGACACGGATGTGATGCCTATATTCATGATCATTGCCTAGATATTCTCATAACTATGCGCTCTTCTATCAATTGCTCGACAGTAATTTGTTCACCCACCGTAATATATGCTATCTTGAGAGAAGCCACTAGTGAAACCTATGGCCCACAGGTCTATTTTCCATCATATAATCTTCTATTTTACATCATATAAGTTTCCGATCAACAAATCTAGTTTCCTATTTATTTTATTTTGCAGTCTTTACTTTCCAATCTATTCAACAAAAATACCAAAAATATTTTATTTATCTTACTATTTTATTAAATCTCACTTTTGCGAGTGACCGTGAAGGGATTGAAAACCCCTTTATCTTGTTGGTTGCAAGGTTCTTGATTGTTTGTGGAGGTACTAGGTGACTTGCGTGTTATCTCCTACTGGATTGATACCTTGGTTCTCAAAAACTGAGGGAAAGACTTATGCTAATTTGCTGCATCACCCTTTTCTCTTCAAGGGAAAACCAACGCATGCTCAAGAGGTAGCAGGGGCTGCGGGAATAGCGGCATGTGGGTTGAATCGACTTCCCTGCCCCTCACATGATGTATCTCCTCCATGGATGGAATACTTTTGCTTGAGCCCACGGCTTCTCGGAGGGGCACATTCTCCAGTTCAAATTAATGGAGAGCGGCCTGCTCTCCATCAAGATCTCCGGGCGCTCAGGAGGTCGCTTAGGGTGCTGTGCGGAGAGCTCAATTGACAATGAAAGCTCCTCCTCGAGCGAAAGCGGCGAGGAGGACAGTGACGACGATGACGACGGTAGCGGGCGGGAGGGCGATGAGTCTGACTCCGGCTAAGCGTCGGCCACACCATCTTTATCAGGTGGCAGCACCATCATCTGCATCTGGATCTCCATCCCGGCAAGATTTGCCGGGGAGTTGGATGCAGAGGTGGGGATGGTGCTCCCTGGCTCTGTTAGCCCTGCCACATCCTGCTGGCCCTGGTGGCGGTGGTCGACGGGTCTCCTCCATCGTGCTCTCCATCGACGCATTCCCCGGTGCTCTCCTGCTCCCGTCGGGCTACCTCTCCTGGAGCCCGAGGAGGGCGGGTGGGCTTCTGCCCAGGTGCTCCTTTTGCCCTCCTCTCTTTCGACGATCGTGCCTAGGAGGAGAGGGACAAGAAAGGGCATTATGGGGCACTTATCTTTTTTCAATCTTGAATCTATAGGCATTTGCCAAATTTTAATTCAAATAATGTAATCTCTCTAGTCCATGTTCGTGTTCTGTAATTCTTGTACTTATATTATCAGCATATTAATGAAAAAGATGAACCTTGCTGGGAACTCGTGCATGTATATGTCCGTGCAGAGGTCGGATGCCTCCTTAGTGTAAATAAACGAGTTTTCCCCAGAAGGCAACCCTGCCGGTACCCTTTTGTTTGCCGGAGAACTGTGTCTACCGGGCAAAAAATAAAGGGACCAGCCCCCGCCAACTTCCTTTTACCAAAGGCCACTGCGACCATCCTAACCGAAGCAACGTTCGAGTCAAGGATGGGAGCACCTAAGTCTCAAAAGAGTGGCGAGGTTTTCTCATGCACAAGTTATAGCCTTACAGAACACTAACGGACGAGAGGTAGAACTTATCTGTTTGGCTTGCCGGAGATTGCAATGTTGGTCCATCTTCCCAACTCCTTGTAGAGGCCAAGTTCACGACAGGAACTTGTAGCTTCATGCAGATTGGAATGATGCAAGATGCGATCCTATCTATATGCATATGCAGATGCTCATGAAATGCTTATGCAATGCTCTTGGAATGCTCATGCATGCCTGCAACTTGGTCGGGGCCCCCCTAGCGCTTCGTTTATTTCTATGTTTCTCAAGGTCATCACCCTGGCTTTGTGCAAGGGGTTACATGCAACTGAGGCAAGGCCTGTACAAAAGGGTGGCTGACGGGCAGGGCCCGACAGCCGTGCCTTATGGGTAGAACTCGCTGTTGGGGCACGCAGTATTTCAAAATTTTCCTATGATCACGCAAGCTCTATCTAGGAGATGCATAGCAATGAGAGGGGAGAGTGTGTCTACATACCCTCATACACCGAAAGCGGAAGCGTTTAGTAGCGCGGTTGATGTAGTCGAACGTCTTCGCGATCCAACCGATCCAAGTACCGAACGCATGGCACCTCCGTGACCTGCACACGTTCAGCTCGGTGACGTCCCTCTAACTCTTGATCCAGTTGATACCGAGGGAGATTTTCGTCAGCACGACCGCGTGGTGATGGTGATGATGATGTTACCAGCGCAGGGCTTCGCCTAAGCACTACGACGATTTGACCGAGGTGTTAACTATGGAGGGGTGTGCCATACACGGCTAGGAACAATTGATGTGTGTTCTAGGGGTGCCCTCCCCACGTATATAAAGGAGGGATAGGGAGGGAGGCAGCCTAGGGTGCGCCCAAGTAGGAGGAATCCTACTTGGGCCCCTAGTCCAATTCGGCCCCCCTTACCATATTTGGACAAGGGGGAAAGGAAGGAGGGGGAGGGGAAGGAAGTAGGAGTCCTACTTCATACTTTCCTTTTCCTCCTCTCCTTTTCCTTTCTCCCTACGTGGCTGGCCCTATAGTGGCTGGTGTGTTCCCTTACTTGGCCCATTAAGCCCCTATCTTTGTCGGGATTTGCCCGGAACCCCTTCCGGTGACCCGGTATCACCCGGAACACTTCCGGTGTCCGAATATAGCCTTCCAATATATGCATCTTTACCTCTCAACCATTTAGAGACTCCTCATCATGTCTGTGATCTCATCTAGGACTCTGAACAAACTTTGGTACATCAAATCACATAACTCATAATACAAATCGTCATCAAACGTTAAGTATGCGGACCCTACGGGTTCAAGAACTATGTAGACATGACCGAGACACATCTCCGATCAATAAGCAATAGCGGAACCTGGATGCTCATATTGGCTCCTACATATTCAACGAAGATCTTTATCGGTCAAACCGCATAACAACATACGTTGTTCCCTTTGTCATTGGTATGTTATTTGCCCGGGATTCGATCGTCGGTATCATCATACCTAGTTCAATCTCATTACCGGCAAGTCTCTTTACTCGTTCTGTAATGCATCATCCCGCAACTAAATCTTTAGTCACATTGCTTGCAAGGCATATGGTGATGAACATTACCGAGAGGGCCCAGAGATACCTCTCCGATACACGGAGTGACAAATCCTAATCTCGATCTATACCAACTCAACAAACACCATCGAAGACACCTGTAGAGCATATTTATAATCACCCAGTTACATTATGACGTTTGATAGCACACAAGGTGTTCCTCCAGTATTCGGGAGTTGCATAATTTCATACTCAGAGGAACATGTATAAGTCATGATGAAAGCAATAGCAATAAAACTAAACGATCATTTATGCTAAGCTAACTGATGGGTCATGTCCATCACATCATTCTCTAATGATGTGATCCCGTTCATCAAATGACAACACATGTCTATGGTTAGGAAACTTAACCATCTTTGATTAACGAGCTAGTCACGTAGAGGCATACTAGGGACACTCTGTTTGTCTATGTATTCACACATGTACTAAGTTTCCGGTTAATACAATTCTAGCATGAATAATAAACATTTATCATGATATAAGGAAATATAAATAACAACTTTATTATTGCCTCTAGGGCATATTTCCTTCAGTCTCCCACTTGCACAAGAGTCAATAATCTAGTTCACATCACCA
This sequence comes from Triticum dicoccoides, assembly GCF_002162155.2. NCBI lineage: Eukaryota > Viridiplantae > Streptophyta > Magnoliopsida > Poales > Poaceae > Triticum > Triticum dicoccoides. Next base: position 185,825,216 of record NC_041384.1, on the reverse strand, counting down.
TGTGATTTCACACCAATAGTTCACATCGTCATGTGATTTAACACTCTATACAGTACAAAAAAACACTTCTGTGATGATACGTGTTTGTCACAGTAGGTCGTATTTTCTATCATGCATGTACATCCATGACGATTTTATGACAGAATCAAGATAGTCATACCTGTGCTGTCGTAGAAGTGTTCCATGACATTACCAAACATATCATCACGGAAGTGTCCACTTCCATGATGATAAATCCTGCGTCACAGAAGTGCTTTCGTCAAGGGTGACCGACACCTGTCATCCACCGTAACGGAACACCGTTAAGCTATCGGGTCGGGTTTTGGATCCGATAACCCGTTAACAGCCCTGACCAATGGGGATTTTCCACGTGTAAAATCATCATTGGCTGGAGGAAACACGTGTCGGCTCATCGTTGGGACAGATGTCATCCACTCATTGGACAGAAGGCGCCTATGATACGTCGACACGTGGCACGGCCCAACAGAGGCCTATTCCTGCAAAAAGGCCGGCCCGTTTGACTTGGTCAAAAGGTGGCGGGCTGGCCCATGTAAAGCCTGTTAACGGCCTGTTCGCATATAGCCCATTTACAGCCCGCTAACCCAAGGCCCATTACGCCCTATCCGAATTAGGCCCATTAGCGTCATCTGGGCCACCCAATATGATTCCAGCCCGTTTTAACTTCTGGCCCATGTATGGCCCAAGGCGTCTTTCGGTCCATATGAGGCCCTATGTAACTCTTGGCCTATTAACGGCCCCTGGTGAAACTGGCCCGTAATGAACAGTGTATCACTTTACACCCATTAACGGCCCATGGTGAAACTGGCCCGTAATGAATAGTGTATCACTTTATACCCATTAACGGCCCGGTGTTCAGTTGGGCCATTTCCAGCCCATGTTATCTTTCGGCCTTCTCAGAGCCCATTTATTCTTGGGCTCATTTCCAGCATTCGTTTACTTACGGCCCGTTACTGTCATTTTCTGCTTGTGGGCCAAATTCAGCCCGCGGTTACAGTCGGCCCATTTGTGGTCCGTTAATATGTTGGGCCGTTTTCATAGCGTCATCAAATACGGCCTATTAACGATGGCCCATTATGGTCGGCCCATGAACGAACGATTCCAACTCTAGCCCATTTACGGCCATAATGCGGTCTGTTTGGCCCATGTTTGGCAAATCGATCATACAACCCGTATAAGGCCCATTGTTTCTACGGCCCGTAGAAGGCCCACTGTTTCTACGGCCAGTAGGAGGCCCAGTGTCACTACAGTAAATATTAGCTCATGGTTATTATGGCCTAGTTTTAAAAAATAGGTTATTGCAGCCACTAGCTAACCACGAAAAAAGAACTGCAGTGACTACAAGCAAACAAATAAACAAGACAACAAGGAAATAAATAAGCAAGCAACTAACGCTATGCTATCACAGCTATTACACATATTACATCCACTGGGCATCAAAGTTCGCCACCAGTGCAAATATAGGGAACAAAGCAGCATATCATATACATTGGTTGTCAAAGTTGGCGACCAGCGCAAATAAACGCCGCAGCAAAACAAATCCAGAACTGAAACCACTTCAGAAGATCTCAAGAAACAATATCCTGGGTACCCATAATGCTAGCAAGATGCTTAGCAAGCTTATTTACTTTCTCTTGTTTGGCGCTTAAATCCTCCAGCGCTTGCTGTTGCACCAGAAAATATGCATCTGAATTATGCAGGGACTTCCTTAGTCCTTCAGCTTCTTGTCGCAGCACATCTGATCGATGTCTTTCAACTTGAAGTTCAGACTCAAGAAGACGAACTAATTCAGGCAGCGAGTTTGAAGAGCTTGTGCCAGCAATAGTGGCCAGTAACTCGAACACTACATCAAGACAAGACTTTTGGATTCCCTCACTGTCGTGAAGATAGTTTTTATCAGCTTTCTTGGAGACCAACATGCATGTCTCACTATCTTGAACCTTATCTGCATTACTTCCTTTACCATTGGATAACGCGGTACTGTTCTCCAATATTTTGTCTGCATTCTAAAAGAGAAACAAGCAGACACATCACATGTTTACCATGTTGTATATGAAACTCATTTTGGTAAATGAGTTCAGTAGTAAAGTGGACAGGATAACAACATGAAACAACCATATATCTATATACCATGGTCACTTTATGGTCTATATCATTCTAGTTTTTGTTGCCAAATCAAGATAGAGACACAGTTCAAATAATATTTGTTCAAGACAAAGCAGAATAGACATAATATAAGTGTGGGTAACTATAGAGCAATAACAACACTTGTAATGTAAATGACATGAGAACATAACTGTTTATTCAATTGAAACTGAAATCAACATAGAGCAGGTTACAATAGCAAACCAGTTAAAGAAACAAGTTTAAAACATACCTGTTGCGCCATTGGAGTTTCAATTCCATCCTTCCAATTTGAAAATAGTTGGTATGAGTAAATACAGTAATCCAAGACCAAAGGAGTATGAACCATAGCTACAGAACCTGACCTGAGAACAAATCCTCTTCTCCTTTAAGCGTTGAGTTGGGATTCGGAGTGGTGGTCCTCGTGATTTGGGCATTGTAGTTCCCTTACTAACTGCTCGTGTTTGGGTGCTCTATGGTGGAGACGGTGCTGTGTCAACTGGAACTGGGTTACTATCTGCCGGGGTTGGGGTTAGAAGAGGTGTAGCTGGTTCTCTGTCCAACTAGGTAGGGGTACAATCTGCGAGAGTCTGGGTTATGTGTGGTGGATCTGGTCCTTGGGCAAGTAGAACCGTGGTTCTATCTACATCAACTGGTAGCACTATCTTTTCTGAAGACCGTGTTGTTACTCCCTTAGATACTGCCATCACGCTCTCCAATTCAAATGGCTGATAAACAAGAAAAGTAATTGAAAGCATAGACATTGTATGATAGACAGGTGCAATGGATAGTGGGGAATAAAAGAGGGCATGAAATAATTCATATTTATGTTGTCTAACCAAACAGGATAGCATGACACAATTTCACATATATGATGGCTAACTAAACAGGATAGCATGACACAATTTCACATTATGATGGCTAACTAAAAAAGATGGAAAGACATAGTTCAAAATATGAGACTATGTAAACAGGATGACATGACATAACTATATAATGTGTTTATTAAATAGGTTGGCATACCATAATTCACATACATTCACGGATAGAATGCCATAATTCACAATATGATGACTGTAAACACTAAACAGGATGAGATGATATAACTATATGATGTCTTTATTAAATGGGTTGCCATGCCATAATTCAGATAGATGATGTGTATGTACTATGTAAACATGATGGCATGATATAATTCAAATATATGATTTATATAGTAAGAAAGTAAGCAGATGGCAATCCATATATGATGTAAAAACTAAGCAATGCAAGACAACATGCTTGACATGGGTAACATAACCCTGCCAAGTTTGAGCATAGACCTCAGGGGGGAAATAGGACTGGTCATCAGTCTTTGAATCCTCCTCTAAGGAGCTCTCTGTAACCAGCAAGATGTCTGCTTCAGCATGTAGCATTGTCTGCTCTGAATACCTTGTTTTCACTCCAGATACTTCCATCACCGCTTCAAATGGCTGATGCACAGGAAGAGTAGTTGAATATACAAACGTTGTCGACAAATGGAACACGTAATACAAAAAATGATAGCATGATATAATTCACATACATGATGATTGGCTAAACAGCATGGCATTGCATAATTCACATATATAATGCCTTTGCAAGAAGATAGCATTGTATAATTCACATATATAATGTCTTGCAACAAGATGACAATGCATAATTCACATATATGGTAATTAGACACTGAACAGGTGGCATTCACACAAAGCATGTCTAAACTAATCAAATGGCATAGCAATGCGAGACACCATACGCACGATATGAGCAACATAACCCTGCCAAGTTAGAGCATACACCTCAGGGTGGGGGGGAGGGAATAGGACTGGTCATCTATCTCTGAATCCTCCTCTGAGGAGCTATCCGTAACCAGCGAGATATGCGCTTCGTCAGATAGCATAGTCTGCTCTGAAGACCTTGTTTTCACTCCAGAATTTGCCATCACCGTGTCAAATGGCTGATGCACATGAAGAGCAGTTGAATGTACTAACATTGTTGACAAATGTAATATGTAACGAAAAAAAGGATGGCCTGATATAATTTACATATAAGATGACGTGCTAAGCAGGATGGCATTGCAAAATTCACATATATGATGCCTGGCTAAACAAGATGGCGTTGCATAATTCACATAAACGATGAATAAACTAAACAGATGGCATTCGCACAAAGGATGTCTAAACTAAGCAGATGACATATTTGATGTATAAAGTAAGCAATGCAAGACACCATATGCATGATATAACCAACATCAGCATGCCAAGTTAGAGCAAAGACCTCAGGGGGTAAATAGGAGTTGTCTTCTCCTTCTGAATCCCCCTCAGAACAGATATCTTCCTCTCGATTACAATCCGAAATGCATGGAGGGGGGCTGCCTTTATGCCTACCATGGAGCGACGTCTGCATGAAATTTTATTGCCACACAAGGCTCGTCTCTTTTTCTCTACATGTTCAGTTCCGTTGTTTACAATAACTTTCATGCATAGGAATAAAACATAGTGAGATTATGTAAGGAGTGCATGCAGAAATCCAGAGTGATGGTAGCAACCTATGGATAGACCCAAAACCAATAATAGCAGGCAGATAATGGCTTCAGTTAAAAAATACAGATAATAGCTTCTTTACTGTTTGTTTCCCACCCAACATGAAACTCATAGTACACACCGGAGATTAACCAGATAGTAGATAGATACTATTGATAGCGGCCCCGATATGTACCCCACAACCATTTAAAAACTCAAGTTTGACCATTAGTTTGGAGCTGACTCAGAGTCTAATCGGTGAACAGGACGATAAAGTAGCATGTAATATTAAGCGATGCATAACGTAAGCAGACATGAAAGAGTGCGACCTCTCTTGCGGACCCGTGTAGTCCTCGAGGTCATCTGCTCGATTGATGATGGTAATGCAGTTTTCATGGCTGCCAGCGGGGGGGAAGAAGATCTGAGGTGGCGAAAGACAGTCTGGAGGCTGGATCCCTGTAGTGCAGGACCCTTCTGTCGTTGGAGCAGCTGAGGAGGGGTGGATGACGGCACAACAAGAGCGGGACAAACCACGCAATGTTTTCTTTGACAACTATCTGTAAGAGAAGTAATTCTGTAAGGACTCGTTTGAATTGGAGGATTCCAACAATGCGGGGATAGGAAATAGACAAGAATAGGATAGGAATGCACGTGCAAAATAGAGAATTTAAAAACATGGGATTTCTGCCAATCTGGGTGTTTGATTCACAACAATTGGGAGATCACATGATGCAAAGAAGCATGGTGAGATTAAGTCAAACCACAAGAAAATGTACGATTATAATGCTATTATGCTACTATCTCTTAGTCTTGTGCTTCATGAATAGGAATTTGAAAAGGAGGACAAGTGAAAATTAAAATTCCTACGTTTTTTCTTTCAAGGAGACACTAAAGGAACAAATCCGTGTGCTCAGTGGACAATGTATATAACATGTAGAGTAAAAAAGAGATGCAACAAGTGTACAACCTCTTTGGCGAAGCCATGTCAATCTCAGCGTGATTGGGTTGGCCGGTGAGGATGCTCCGGCTGACTTTGCTGTCGGAGGAGGGGAAGAAGATCTTAGGCGTCTGGAGATGGAGCCCGAGGTACTGCTCCACTGTGATGGAGGGTTTCGTCGTTGGAGCAGCTCCGGTGAGTTGTACGACGCCGAGGCTGAAGCAGGACAAGAGAGACAACGAACAACGTTAACCTGAGTGGAATTCTAATAGCATCTCCAATACATGAAGTAAAATACATAACCACCAAGTGCTAGATGTAAAATACATCAGCCGCTCATCTCTGAACTTAACTGTCGAAACAGAACTTAACTGTCGAAACTGAATTTTGTTGTCGAAACTGAATTTTGCTGTCGAAACTGAACGCACTAGCAAGGTGAGGCTACACGTCGATCGACTGACTTTTTCACCTCTGGTCAGTTGATTTTGCAGCCGTTGGATACGAAATCAAGGACTTGCGGTTCATCTTCAACCTCCACCCCCCTGAGCCGCCAGCCACCACCGGCCAAACAGCAGCCCCCCGCCGCCCATGGACGGCGGTGCGCCACCCTGCCCGCCTCGAAAACACTCCCCACCGCTGGTCCGCCGCCGCCCCGG
>NC_041384.1:185815659-185818412 GCF_002162155.2 Triticum dicoccoides | reverse complement strand
AAAAGTCGATTCAGTCAACTGAAGTGTAGCTAAATAGGAGCAGCATTGCAAGCAAGAGCAAGAGCGAGAGCAAAAGCGCGAGCAAGAGCAATAGGAAGAGCAGACCAGGCAGGGGACCGAGAGCAAGAGCAGAGCAGCAGCACGAGCGAGAGCTAAAGCAGCAACAACTCCTACTGATGTGGACGTCGCCGCCAAGGGAGCGACGCCGTGGAGGAAGTGGCCGGCGATGCCGCCGTGGATGGAGCCACGCCGTGTCGGCTCGGGACCGAGCGCCGGCAGCACCGTGAGATCGAATCAAGAAGAAAATGCGGCGATTAGTGTACAACCTCTTTGGTGGCACCGATTAGGCTGCAGCTTCATCCGAGGAAATGGTGATGATGATGCTCTTCTGGTGGTGCAGGTGAAGACGGCGGTGTGGGAATGGAGGTGGCGCGAAAGACGAGGGGAACATCGAGGCAGCTCCTTGGAGGTGGAGGACGGGGTGGCTGAACGGGCGGGATGATGAGATCGACGACAGATCCTCATCCGGTATGGTGGATGAGGGACGTCGAGGTGTTGCTGTGGATGACGTCGTCGGGGAAGAGGCTCTGGCTGGGTGGTGGACGGACCAGGGTGTGGGGTTTCGTCACGGGTTTTTGTGGCCTCGGTGTACGAATGGGTGGGCAGATGGGATGGCAGTGGGGAACCATGGCTTAGAGACGCACTTGTCCGAAATGAGCGGTAGGTTACGAAAGTACCCCCGCCGATTTGAGGCGGTTCTTTCGGTTCAGGGGTACCACGGGCATTTCGCATGTCGGGATTTCATAGGAGGTGGGAGTTTTCGTGTGCGTCGTATTTTCGGAATAGCAAGGCGCGGGTTGAGATGGAGGGAGTTGTCGGCGCACAACGAGACAAAGATATATCTTAAATATTTCGGGCTAACAAGGCGCGGGTTGAAATTTTCGGACAAGACTAACGTGTACTGTACGAAATCAATGCGCACTACAAATGTCATTCAAAACTTTGAATTCATGTTATGTTCAATTAAAATATTTCGCTACGTGTATAATGCATGCAGCCTACTACTCAAATGAACGTTTTAGTGCATTCCAAACGTATATACTACCGCTTCAATATGAACTAAATTTGAATTCATTTCTCTATTTGAATAAGATCTACAGTAATGATTGTTGTGAAGTCAAAGCATTTGAATTTGTTTTTCTGTTTTAATAAGATCTACAATCATCATTATTGTCAAGTTAAACCATTGTTTGTGTATTATCTTCACAGCAGACCACATGATTAGTGTCGAGTTACATATGAACTATGTGTACTATATGAATTCGAACTAGATTGTTTGAATCCACTTTATTTTGATTTCAAGTCACATTACATTTCTAGCTCTAGATAGATCTTCATAATCTAAACCATGTCTCATATGTATAATGTGTTTATCACATTATGTATGGTGCCCCGCCCCCTACGCCTACAAGTATTTAGATGTGAGTTGCAAACACCACACATTACCATAAATTCAAATAAAATGTGAGAATGTTCGATATATAGTACTGTTTAGATTGTTCGATATTTAGTTGTAAGCTGCAAACGCCACACATTATCACAAATTCAAATAAAATGTGAGATTGTTTGATGTATAGTATGGTTTAAATTGTTCGGCATTTAGCCGTGAGTTGCAAACGCCATGCATTATCACATTATGGTATAACATGTGCACAGCACGTGTATCACCGCTATATTCATGCATGCAATGTTTAAAACACTATGATCTCCTATTCAAATATATGAATCCGCTTTCATATCAAATTATGATCTTTGTTAGTCTCTTACACCCACACAATCCTCTAACCTTTGTAGCTACCACTAACTTTCTCTTGTTCATGCACACGCCCTCCTTGCCCTCCCCCTCCCTCGGCATTCTATACATCGGGCACATTCATTTTTTTCTTTAGGTCGTTCTCCCAGAGTCTCCACAACTCCTTTCCAACACACACCGATCGATAAACCTCTCCAGCGATGCCTACCTACAACATACACACACACCTTCAATCTCCTCGTTTATGTGTCCTTGCCTCATGTCTCTCATACGTTCAGACACACGTGTAAACTCTCGCCCCTCTTTTTATCGATCTCACAACCGCACACTCCTCCCCGTATCTAGCTAGTAGTTGGGCCTCTCGCACCACCTCCTAGCTCCATTCTCTCTGTCTATCCGTCTCGCTGGGCCTTATTTGCCTCTAACAAATGGACGTACATCGACTGATCTCTCGCTATACATATAGCTAGCTAGGTCCTTATAACTCTTTTTTACCCACACGTCAATCGATCTACCTCATTAGTTGTGCCTCTCCCTTCCTCCAACAAACAACACTTGATCTATCGATCTAGTTAGGTTTGCTTACCAACACATGGTTCCCCTTCATCATCCATGGATGCATCCCGACAGATCTATCACGCACAGGCACACACAGAAACACATCCCCACTCTTATTGATAACATTGCAGTTCCACCCTCAGTTTGTCTAGTAGGCCTCTCCCACCATCTTCGAGAAGCAACTCCATCACCCATCCAGCACTCTACCCCTCTCCCTCCCTCTCCCTCCCTCTCTCTGTCCTCTCTCTCTCTCTATCCCATCATATTTCCCGTCCTTCAGTTATGTATGGATGTCGACCGATCTCCCTCAAGACATAGTTGGGTCTCTCCTTCTCAACACATATACGAGTCATTCTACCTCTATCGTTAGGCCTCTGCCTAC
>NC_041384.1:185813385-185815344 GCF_002162155.2 Triticum dicoccoides | reverse complement strand
TCTCCCTGCCACACACAAACTTGACATGTGCCCTCTAACGTTCCGTTAGGCTAGTCGCCCTATATCTTTGACTTGCACACACACACAATTTCGATGGCTCTCTTCATCGATCTCGCACCCACCCACTTGATCCTCTCTTCGACTCTATCGGTAGCTATGACCCCTCCCTCTCTTCTTGTGGATTGCCCGACCCTCTATGTATGATATGGATAGGCCTCCATTTCACACACATTGCATGCAAAATTTTGTTTGAGATGTCATTGACACATATTCCCACAAATAATTCATGAAATCAACCCCCACCCCACCCCCACCCCAAAACAAAAAACACTCACGAACGCGGTTTGTATCTCTCACACACACCCACGTAGGTGGGGGACGTGCACGAAGAGAAGAGGTGCATGCACGACGCACGTACTCCCGTCTCTTTCCCAACCACACCCGCGCGGGTACACTGTGGAGCTCATTTCTGTACGAAAAAGGCAGCCCACGTGGTAATTTGGCATGTGTACTGGTTGTCCACTTGGAGGAGGGAAGATCGTCTACCACGGGTGAACAAACAAATTGCGACTTGACGTGTTATGTTAAAAAAAGAGGCAAACCATGTGGGACCTACCTTAGAGGCAAGGCTCTATACACTGGAGTACTTTTGATGTGTCCCATCAACTCGTGGAACGAGGAGAAGCTTGCTTAGTACACCGTCTCCCCCGTTCCTAAATATAAGTCTTTGTAGAGATTTCACCATGAACCACATGCGGATGTATATAGATGCATTTTAAGTGTAGATTCATTCATTTTGTTCCGTATGTAGTGGAATCTCTACAAAGACTTATCTACTAGTAATAGCTAGCCCCTACTACTAGGAATTCTCTATCCTCTCCTTGAGCCACATCATCAAAATTGATGTAGCCATTAGATGAAGTAAATCAGTCCATAATAGCCGTCTAATCTAGACGTTGAGAGGCTCCGCACTAAGCCACATGCAAGCATGCGGAAATACCGTGGCACATGCATGTGAGTGGGTTTTAAATCACATCAACATCTCTGCATGCAAGCATGCACCGGTAGCATGCATGTAAGTGAGCTTTTAAGTCCCATTAACATGTCAAAAAGAAAAATATAATCCCATTATGCAGTAGGAGTTGGCTGATCTTTTTTCCTTACGTGGGATGATCTAAATGATGATGGGAGTTTATTTAGTTTGGCTACCACATCTGTCATGTGGTTATAGAGTTTTTTAGTTCTATGAAATCGATAATTTTGCGTAGAGAGATATACCGCTGTTTCGCGGTAACACGCGGGGACTCATCTAGTAATATTTAGGAACGGAGGGAGTACTATGTAAAGAGTTAGGTGTCACACGGTGATAGTGTGAGGTGGGCCATGTAATCACTGAGCCTGCGTGTTTTCACTGCTCTTGCACGCCTCTGTTGTAAGAATGGAGAAAATTGTAATCTAGTAGTAGTACCTCCTTTCGCCGAAAGCGTGGGACATCCAGCAGTCCTACCACCTCAGTAATAAAGACCAATGAGACGTCAAATCACATAGACCCAGCAGTAACCATCACTCTTGTGCCAGTGAGAGGTCGCGTCCGCTCTGCCCGGGCATGAATGCGGCACCGATTCTTTGGAGCGGCGCTGACCGTTTCGGTCGGGAAGCGCGCGCGGGCGATGGAGGGGCTTTGGGTGGGCCAGGCTGGTCAGGAGCGGGCGTGGCAGCTGTCCACATGTCCCTACCGGACACGCCTGGAAACGAGAGGATGCACCGACTCTCGTGGCTAAAATCGCAAAGTACACAACATCTCTATGTAGGAGTAGGTCGATCTGACGCTCTCTCTAACACACACATGTTGTTAAACACACACACACGCACCTTGGTCCCGTTGCACCTTCTAACTTGAGGTCTCGGGTTCGATAACTACACTTGAGCATAATTTGTGCCACGAGGATTCTTTGACTG